>NC_057805.1:65324796-65406867 GCF_018294505.1 Triticum aestivum
AAAAGGACGACGACAATATAAGTTCGCGCTTCCACGTTTCGGATTGAAATATCTGGCGGCCCCAATTCCAGCCCTGCAAAATCTCTCTTCTCCATCGTCCCCTTCCGCGCCCAGATGCTCAAATCCCTAATTCGCCGCCAACCCTCGAATCTCCCCTCGTCTCGTCTCTTTCCCCACCATTCCCCACCTCTGTGCCGGACGACGACGACGAAGACGACAGTCGCGCTTCACCACCGCACCGGAGGTACCTCATCTACGCCCTCGTCCACCGCACCGGGTGGTCCACCGACAACGTCGGCCGCCGCAACCGACGTGCCTCACAGACACCGAGTTCCACCGCATCAGGTGCGCTTCACCGACGCCGTCTCCCAGCTCACCGGGGCTACTTCACCGAGCACATCGTCTCACCTCCGCCCCCGAGGCCGTTGGGGCTTCACCAACAGTCTCGTCCACCGCATCGTAGCGCTCCGCTGCCACTCAAGATCTGCATCCGTGCATGGCCAGCCAACACCAGCGCATCACCCTCAACGGCTCTGAAGTGACCCGCACTCTAGCTAGGCGAGCATGCCCAAACGCCGGCCTGAACTAGGTATCCACACATCACTCCCTTGTGCACTGTTCCGACGATGTTTGGATATCCTTTCACTGCTCTCTTAGCTTACACGCCTATGCAACTCTGACTTTAACTCTTATTTCTTCTGGAGATATCATCTGAAACAAGCAAATCCATTTTTTAGCGAAGCATGACGGCGCTACGGGATCTGGTACACATCCTGCACACCCGTATAACCTTGTAAGTATCTGTCCTCCGGTACAACATCAAGGTCGATTCCTCATATTTGATCAACCATTCGCCGTGTCAAAAATCCAGAGGGGGATGCAAGGAGCACAAGGCCTGCACATCCAAGCAAGTGGTAACAAGCACTTGTACATGGAACATCCCAAGCGCAAGCAGAGCTGCAGTGAGCCTGTACAAGGAGCTAGCGTAAGTCCCTGCATTTCATTTAATCGTACTGGCATTCGTGTATGATTTGTGTGCAGTGGCTGATCCACGAATTCAAGTTACCAGGGGCGAACATTTAACTTAAAAAATACGAAGGCACTTGCACTCCGGAAATCAACATAACTTGAGAAATGTGAAGCTACATGCACTTTGAAAACCACCTAATGGTCCAAAGTAGTTCAGATTATAAACACTAAATGATGCAAGCACCAAAAACACAAAATGAAACATGGTGTACAAGGACTACAAACATGGCCTGCACCTGCTTGAATTATTCATTCTCTGGCTGAAAATATCGAAGTGTAATTGCACGTATAACCAGTGCGCAAACTGCATATCAATATATCTATCCTGCACAAGTATGGCAATAGTTTCAAACAACAGATTAGAAAAGTATTTATGCTATGTTGTCATGATACGGGGACTTTCTGGTAGATGGCCTCGACGTTTCCTCAAGCTATGAAAATGCACTATAATTTGCTTGTCATCAATGCCTGCAAATCTCTGTCTCTCTCAACATAGTAGATCATCATTAGACACTAAATCCTTCAATGAGCTTGCAAAATGCTTGCATTAGATCCCTCATTAGACACTATATGTTCATCACCAGGAGCATGTAAAATGTTTGCATCAAATCCTTCATTAGCAGTCTGTTCATTAGACACTTCAGGCTCAAGAACAACATGAGCTTGTATGTTTGCACCAGAAACTTGATTAGATACATCAGATTCAGTCAGTTCAGTATTGATTGGGGGAGTTATAAAATAAGTAGAAATTGGTTTCATTTTCTCATAGATTCCCTACATACAAGCAGTTTTACAACACCGTCAGGTTTAACTATTGGCCTGAAATTGAAGAGTTGAATTAGATATAATCAGGGATGTGATGTACCTGCTCGTTGTGCATGCTACTCTTGCAAGCTGCGACTGTCCGTTTGCGCAAGCTCGATGCCATGCCCGTGCTGCCGCTGCTGCCTCCCACGCAGGCTACACCCAGGGTTGGATCTTTATCTTCTTGTCCTTCCGTTCGCTTGAAGCCCGGCGACCGCCCTTCAAGGAGGGCGCGAGGAAGTGCTTTGTCGGTCTGTCCAGCGGCGGCTAGGCTAGGAGCGAACCATACTGGAGGCTGGAGCGAATGAATTGGGATTTTTCCTGCTGTCGATCGATATGGGAGGCGCTCGTTTGGGCCGCGAGCCTGCTATAGGGCCTGCCTTGCACTTATGTTATTGGCCCATCCAAATTGAAACATTTTTCTTCATTTTTTACATTGCCTGCTCGTGCATTGGGACGAACAAAACTAGCGTGGGCCAACCTGGATGACTCAAACTAGGTGCACACTTTCCAGCCACCTGAGGCGGCCGCCCATACCAGCCCCTATGGTGGCGTCGCCCCTTTTTGCGTGTATGATTGGATAGTGAAAATATTCCAGTGGCGCTTTTGATTTACCCACAGAATGGTTGAATTGCTTGTTTCTATGAACTGAGTTCGCCAATAATGTGAAGGATGCCAGTCTTTTCATCCTATTGTAGATTGCTTAGATCTCGATATGCCAAAAGTAATCACATGAAATATACAGTAAAAGCTAGTGTGATGTGTTTGGCTACAACTAGTCTGACTACACGTCCTCATATAACATATCAAGGACGCACCATCTTACCAGATTAACCATTCGACTTACCCATGCAGTGTGGGAAGAAAGAAGTATTGGGACTGCGTATCCAAGCAATTGATGCCATGGACTCCTTCGTACAACCTTGTAAGCGAAAAAGAAGTTGCAGTGTGCCTGTACAAAGAACTAGCGTAAGTTCAGTTACCTGCTTCTCGGAATTTTAGTTAGCCACTTATTGCAAAATTGTTCAATTACGTTGCTTGGCTTAATTTAGTTTGCTACTGATTACATAATGGCACAGCCTGTTAATCATATTGTAGACTGCGCCTATCTATGTGTTTGATACTTACTGTTAAGAATTACCTGTTTGCCTTAACATAAATATCTACTTGTTTGTTTAACTGCTTTGCTGCTGCAATAGCGGGTTACGATGATGTTAATAACTACTTTTCAGCATCCAATTGAAACTCTTTAATTCCTTGTTTGTTTAACTGGTTTGCTGTTATAACTCCCAGTTGAGATGTTTTGCTAACTTCAACTTTTCTGAATCCAATCGGAACTTTAATGGCAAAACAGGTTAGCCCAAGATCAAAGAGCGAGGTCCCCATGGACGTTGCATCATCCCACAGCAGTGGCACCGGCCCAATCGTGCATTGTGAATTGCCAACTGCTGATGCTCTAGAGGCTAAACTAGTGGTAGAAAGAGATTCTGCTTCTGCACTTAGAGATGAAGTTGACATGTTGAGGAAGCAAACAGCACAATCACAAGCAGTACTCAAGACAACCATTAAATATTTGGTGGATTTCAAATCGAAGCAAGCTGAGACTGACCAGATTGTTAAGGTCCTGAAGGAAAAAAGGAAATTAAATTCCTACTTGGTAAATCATAGGTGAAATGTTCTTTCCATAGTTGAATAACCTTTGTGTTGTCTGTTCATGTAATCAATCAAACCATTTGTTTTAGAGATCATGTAATAATTGTTTTTTTTGTTTTTTGGTTTGTAATTTTATTTGAGCACAAGTCTGTATTAATTGATAAGACTCGGAGACATTTCATTTGGATTGTTGTGCCAGACCTACAAATATGCCAATAGGGCTGAATGTGCATTCAGCAATAGTAGTAGTATAGATGGACCATAAGTGGCACGCATCGGAAAGGGCCAAGATGCTGGCTAAAGAAAGGATGCTGTTGTAGCCAAAAAAAAGTACAGCGGCCTGGCTTATGTATGTTAGTTGATATTATTGATCCATATACTCTATAAGTGTTTAGATGTCTGTTAGTTCTGTACATTCTTGGTTCATTGACTCGGTATTTGAATCTTGATACATCGCTTGTGTACATATCTAAATGAGAGTACATATTATGCTGCGTGACATTTGAGTTGGACATGAAGTGTTCCAAATATTCGAATTCACCTTAAACTGGATTCTAGTTTCTGAATTTGAGTATCGGCATTTGTAAACCATATTCATATATGACAGTGGAATACATCTTTGTCGTCCTTTTGAAGATATATAAAAACACATAGAATGATTTATAAAGATTCATATAGGAATACAAAATGGATTCGAATTTAGTTGCCAGGGTAAACGTGGATGCTTATTGTCCCAAAATTCGAAAGAAGCAGCAAAATGTCCACTCCCACGTCGGCTGCCCGAAGCCAAGTGTTTGGGAGATGGAAATTACTGTCTACCCATTACACGGACAATCCATCGGCCCGATTCCCACTGCTCTAAATAGGGGTAGGTTAGTAACTTCAATTAGACGTGACACAACCGCCTCTGAGCCCATTTCGACACGGCGGGCGTCAAACATGGGCGGCAAAACTCATTTGATTCAAGCTCGTCCGAAAGACCTCTGTTTCTCCCTCCATTCCCCATTCATACACGGTGGGCGGCAAAACAAACTCAACTCGGCCGAAATCGATGTAGGCAAATATTTTCAATAGGGGCAGGTTTGTAACTTCACTCAGACGTGACACAACCGCCCTACCTGTCAGCCCCGTTCATACACCGTGGGCACCAACCATGGGCGCCAACCACCCTCTCCTCGCCCGAAATCGCTCTGGGCAAATATTGGCGAGATGCGAGATTACCATCCTATCCCCAACCGAGGAGACGTCCAAATTTTAAACGGGGGCTAAGTTCATAACTTTCGCATATTTCAGACAGGCGCGTCCCAAAAACATGGTTCCCCATACCTCTCCCTCCATTTTCCCATTCATACACCGTCCGCGCTAGAACACCCCATCCCCACACCAGCCTCCGTCCGCCACCCCATCCATCGCCGCCGTCCTCCACCACATCCATCGCCACCGTCCTCCACCATGCCGGAGCGCCTACCAAGACCGTGTCGTCCACTGCTAGAGATGGACGTTTCTCATCCACGGCGACGGACCAATAGCCTTGCATCGTGTCCTCTCGCTTCATCAGCGCCTTCATCCTCTTTGTCGGTGCCGCTCACACGACCTTCTCTTCCACCGCAACGGGACTTATCCCCCGATGCACCCGTCTACTGTCGCAGATCTGCTTCAACGCCACCGACAGCCATCGCACCCCCGATGCCTACACGGCGCCGCAAGAGAGGTCGTACTTCATATCTCCTCAACTTTTTGATCTCAACCAGAAAATAGATCTTAACTTGGTTACTCTACTTTCTTTCCAGCTCTTAGAATTTAGTTCTTAGTTCGAAGCAAACAATGGATGCTAAATATCATTTCTTCGGTTTGCAGCTTCAAATCTGCCATGGCACAGCCATAATACAGTTTAATTGATCATGCTTAGGGTTTAATTGATCATGTTGGTTCCGTGGTGGTTTTTTTAATAGAAATCGGAGGGGAAACCCTCTTTTGCTAAAAATATATGCTTAGAGTTTCCCCCTTTTATGATCACTATACGATCAGAATACGTGCTTCGTGTCATAATAACACTGCTCCACCCATCAAGCTAAACTAGCTTAGTTGTTCAAATACGAATCTGATATTATTAAAACAGAGTTGTTTAATTGGTCAGCTAAATGTTCCTAAAATAGTTTCGAAAATGCATGTTCGCCGCTCGAGTGTGTATCTCTACAGGGTGCCCACGGTGGGCCGGCCCACCCTGGGATTTTGGGTCGTCCCAGGCCACGATTCCCCTCTGTTCTGCTGCGCGCTTTCGATCTCTACTCGCCCCCAGCCGCCTGCCTCGCCGGCGACTTGCGTCCCCGGACGGCATGACTCTAGGAGGAGACGCCGGACTAACAGGAGGCCAGGAGCCGCTCGCCCAACAGCGTCACCGCTGCCCGGGCGCACCACCGTGCCTACCTTCCCGGTCCGTTCACGGCTCAGGCGTGCAGCACCCACCAAGCCAACCCGATTTATCTTGAGATACGTCCTCAACACTCAGCAGCCACTCCTCATCACCCATTTTCTAATTGATTCATTACTCATTAGGCAGGACTGTCATTAGGGTTTGTTGTGTGCTCAGTGCTACCTACACTTAATGGTTCAGATGTATTTCGGTAATCTTTAGTACCTCTAAAGTTCACAGGGTTTCCAAAATTCCGGCCCTCGGAACAGAAACTAGTCATTTTGGATTGTTGGTCGTAGTGACATTGACCCAGATTACTACTGCAAGCCAGGTTTCTTGACAATTTTACTTGTCTTTCTTACTCATTTGATATAATATCCAATTATTCACGTCGATTAGTTGCAAACAATAAGTGCTAGACAAACTTCTTCATTCAGATTTTGGACGGTCTCTTACTGCAGTTACATTTCTGCATACTTGTCCTAGTAAGCTCACAAGTAAATGATTGATTCACTACATCTATGCTTGCCTTGTCATATTTGTTGTCAATATTCTTTTAGGGTGGACCACCCTGTTTCTAAATACTGGAACCGTAGACATGAGTGAATAGTATTTCTCTATGTGATCTCTTCCATCATGTGTGGGTAACGAACACTGCATTGTATAGAAAGAAAGTGTCATTTCCAGCTTTTACATAGGTTTCGATCTTTTACATGGAATACAATCTGCCTACTTGCTTTGTGTCACACTACCAACACTCCACCCTTGAAGCTAAACATTACGCCACTCATAATTGCTTAGTTTATTTGTTCAAATACGAATTTCATATGATTCTAATGTTCCTACTTCAGTTTTGAAATGTGTGCCTGCCTGTTATAGAGACATAAGGGGTTTGTATTTCTGTGTGTGGTCTGGTCAGCACGGTTGGGGAGGTGAACTTTGCATATGCAGGGGTTTATAGGGAGACACTCTCCGAGTTGAATCCGCAATGCATTCCATAGATAATCTGACTACTTTTTATGTTTTCATGAATCTCAGATTCTGAACAGCATCATAATGATTATGAGCTTGCGCGCATGAAAAGAATAAAGCAGAACAATGCCATGGCTTTCAAACTTGGCATTAAGGGACTAAATCAAGTCTGGATGCAATGCAATGCAAACACTCTCCACCTACAGATTCATGCTCAGAATATGATCCTAACAGTGATTCTGAGCTAGAGGGAGACCTAAGTCAATGTAGCTCCCTAGTGGAGGAGTCAGAGGAAGATGCCCTATCTTATTCACCCATCAAGGTACTTGCTCTAACTTTCCAAGGTTACATTGCTCGCACATATCTTGCAACTGATGCTTTGCATTGCTTCTACTTTGTTGAATTTCCATTAGCTTAGTTTACACATCGTGTATGTGAATACGCCCTGCCTATCCATTTTCAGTACATATTCCATCTGTCATCATACCATGTTTATCCATTCAAATGCTGTTCTTGTGTATCAGACGTTCAAAAGGAAGAGGGCGATTGCTGATCGTGGAGGAGCACAAGCAAAGTATTTGGAAAAGGTAGTGGCACCTGATAAATCAAATAGCCCATTAGGTGTAGTTGCAATATCACCTGACCCACAAAATACCCCAACTCTAGCAGACTCTAGCCCTACTACACTGGTCATTTCTGATGCGCCAACTCAGCAGACCCCAACTGCAGCAAACAGTATGATTATGCCAGTTGACATAGCACCAGCTGTACGACGCAAAACCCCCATTCCAGCAAAGAGTACACCAAATCCAGTTGCCAAATCCCTTTTCGAACCATAGAGAGCCCCAATTGTAGCAAATAGGACCCCTGTTCCATTTCTTCCCAGTTTAGAAGACGAAGCTTATGTTGTTGTCAGGAACTTTGTGCGCATCTTTCCTTCATGGAAAGATTATACCGCAGACACAGAACAATTTCTAGTCTTCCTCCGCAACTTACGCGTAAGTAATGTACTAATGTTCTTCATGGTCATTACTGCATATGTTTCTGCTGACAGAAGACACAATATTTCATTCTTTTAAATAGGCGAGGAGCAAACTGGATTGTTAAGACAAGCAAGGGTTGGTTGCGCTTTTCAAGCACTCGTTGATGAAGTATCGTTCCTACCTGAGGCAAGCGCACTTCGATGGCAAGCCTCTGAACGAAATTTCTGTAAAGTCTCCGGTGCTACATTTATCCGACGGTGACTGGAATAATCTTGTTACACATTGGTCTCAGCTGTAGCGTAAGGTACTGTCTATGATATCACATCACAATTTGAACTAGATTTCTGCATTTGCCTTAATGTCTCACTTGTACGAAAACTGTTAGCAGAAGAACATTCGTTCTCAAGGGACCACAGAATGTCACAACTATACTACACACTGCATTGCTCTTGTGAGTACCTCTTGCCCTGTATGACCATACTTACTTTCATAGTTGTTTGATTATGTAGCATCACTGCACATGTTAGCCTCGTAATCGTCCATTTGGTGGACATTATAAGATCGTATGGACTCTTACATAAATTTAGAATCAACCCAATGCTTTTGAAGAGGTTTAGCTCTGCAGTCCTCTTGTAAGGACTGAACGTGGTCTATCACTGTACTTACATTAACAGCTACTCCCTCCGCCCCATAATATAAGAACGTTTTGTACAGTACACCAGTGTTCAAAACACTCTTGTATTATGGGAAGAGGGATTGGTTCATTTTGTAGCATTCTGCATCTTATCTCCCTCGCCCACCATTTACTAAAAAAGATCAGATCTATATTTAATCTTACCAACAAGTAGAATACACAGACAATGCCAGTGCAGAAGTTGTACTAAAAAAGTTCTAAGTTTTACTTGTAAAACCAAATTCCTTATTCATACCATGCACATTACTTAATACTCCCTATATGTATGCTTGTTTTTGTGGATCTATAATCCAGTGTGTGGTGAAGCAGCCCACGTTTGCACCTTGTCATCTCCTGTTTTATCTTACTGATGTGGCTGATGATATGAACAACATGCCATGCACATTATCCAAAATAGATACAATGATTTTCTTTGCCCTTCATCTATGCTTGTTATGTTGACATGGTAATCCAGTAGTGTGGTGAAGCTCCCCGCATTATGAACAATGCCAAATTATGTTATTGATATTTTGAACTTACACTTTATTTTCTAATTTGAAATTGGATAGAATTGACAGAACAGTTATCATCTTTGTTTGTACACGTGCAAAACCTATCATCTCTCTGCTTTTGTTTCAGGGTGATATGCCTGATGGCATGCACAAGTCTGCTGAAGGCTGTGAGACAAACCCAACATATATTGCAGCAAAGAAGGCAAAACATCTTGAAGATAGCGAGACAACCCCAAAGTCTTGTCTTGATGCAGTGTTCAAGTTACTTGAGACTAACAGTCAGACAAGCTCACAGAATTCGTTGTCTGAATCAGTTCGACTTCTTCAGTCCCAAGTTCTAGCAGAAAGGCATTCTGCAACTCAACTTCGACTTGAAGTCCTATCTCTAAGAAAGATTGCGGAGAACGCCAATGAGAACCTCATCGCTAAACAGCTACACCTGGAAGCTGTGACCGACATGCTAGGCCAGTCTCACAGCCTTGCTCAGCAGCTTGCGCAGCAGTTCCCCCGCAATGCTAACCTTTCTTGAACTGTCTTGGAAGTGGTCTTGGTTCAGTATTATTTTGTTACGCTGCAATGGTGCCCAGTTTTTGTAGTCTGCTTCTTCGTTGCGCTTTATGATCACTGGTGGCGAACTTTGATGCCCAATGAATGTAATATGTGTAATAGCCGTGATAGCCTAGCATAAGTTGCTTGCTTATTTATTTCCTTGTTGTCTTGTTTATTTGTTTGCTTGTAGTCAGTGCAGTTATTTTTCCGCTGTTTGCTAGTGGCTGCAATAACCTGTTTTTTAAAACTAGGCCACAATAACCATGGGCTAATATTTACTGTAGTGACACTGGGCCTCCTACGGGCCGTAGAAACAGTGGGCCTTCTACGGGCCGTAGAAATAGTAGGCCTTCTACGGGCCGTAGAAACAATGGGCCTTCTACGGGCCGTATCATCAATGGGCCTTATACGGGCCGTATGATTGATTGGCCAAACATGGGCCAATAACAGGCCGCATTGTGGCCGTAAACGGGCTAGAGTTGGAATCGTCCGTTCATGGGCCGACCATAACGGGCCATCATTAATAGGCCGTATTTGATGACGCTATGAAAACGGCCCAACGTATTAACGGACCACAAATGGGCCGACTGTAACCACGGGCTGAATTTGGCTCACAAGCAGAAAATGACAGTAACGGGCCGTAAGTAAACGAATGCTGGAAATGAGCCCAAGAATAAATGGGCTCTGAGAACGCCGAAAGATAACATGGGCTGGAAACGGCCCAACGGAATAACGGGCCGTTAATGGGTATAAAGTGATACACTGTTCATTACGGGCCAGTTTCACCACGGGCCGTTAATGGGTGTAAAGTGATACACTGTTCATTACGGGCCAGTTTCACCACGGGCCGTTAATAGGCCAAGAGTTACATAGGGCCTCATATGGGCCGAAAGACGTCATGGGCCAGAAGTGAAAACGGGCTGGAATCATATTGGATGGCCCAGATGATGCTACTGGGCCTAATTCGGCTAGGGCGTAACGGGCCTTGGGTTAGCGGGCTGTAAATGGGCTATATGCGAACATGCCGTTAACAGGCTTTCCATGGGCCGGCCCGCCACCTTTTGACCAAGTCAAACGGGCCGGCCTTTTCACAGGAATGGGCCTCTGTTGGGCCGTGCCACGTGTCGACGTATCATAGGCGCCTTCTGTCCAATGAGTGGATGACATCTGTCCCAACGATGAGCCGACACGTGTTTCCTCCAGCCAATGATGATTTTACGTGGAAAATCCCAATTGGTCGGGGCTGTTAACGGGTTATCGGATCCAAAACCCGACCCGATAGCTTAACGGCATTCCATTACGGTGGATGCCACGTGTCGGTCACCCTTAACGAAAGCACTTCTGTGACACGCGATTTATCGTCATGGAAGTGGACACTTCCGTGATGATAATTTTGGTAATGTCATGGAACACTTCTACGACAGCACAGGTATGACTATCTTGATTCTGTCATAAATTTGTCATGGATGTACATGCATGACAAAAAACGCGACCTACTGTGACAAACACGTATCATCACGGAAGTGTATTTTTTTTGTAGTGATAGAGTTTAAGTTTTTAGAAGAACGAGAGTTGTAACTTTTTAGAAAAATGCCCATATAAGATAGACCCGCTTGAAGACTAACTCAAAGTTCTCCCCCTTTGTCATTGAATGACCAAAAGGGTCGAAAATGAGGACTAACGCCCCTGAAGAATATCAAGCTGATGAAGGAGCGCCAGAGTCGTTGGGGTCGTTTGTTGTAGTAGGGCCTGCTGCAGTGTCGTCCAAGTCTTCATGTTCATCAGTGTCACGTGATAAAGAATAGGAGCTGGCCACCAAGGAGGGAACCTTGACCTTCTTGTACGTCTTTGGAGGAGGTGCAGCCCAGTCAAGATCTTCCTTGAGACCCATTTTCTTCAGATCTTCTTCACCATATATGTGCGACAGAACAGCCCAGGTGCGGTTGAGGGTTTCATGAAGGTAGTAATGGTTTTTCTTCACTGCATTATGGGTAGTAGTCATGTTGTGAAGAATTGAACCAAACTGACGCTTGACCCATTTATGATTGCGATCAACCTTCTGGTGAAGATGAGGAGAAGCTAACGGTCAGTCATCACCCTGGGTGCTGTGCCTTGAGGATTTTGCTTGGGTGCGTTGGCAGCAGAGTCATCATTGGTGGAGTAGGATGCAGCCTTGCGAAATTGACCATCCAATGGACGAATGCCTTCATCAATTACAGCAGTAGATTTGCCCTTTTCATCAGCTGAGGAATATGTCCGTTTGAGGACTTCAATCAGGGGCAAGTAGCTGCAATGGTTCAGTGTATCAGCTTTGTAGTTGAGTGAAGACCTTGTTCTGATGAATCTCATAATCCATGGTGCATAAGGCTTGAACTCAAATGGTGACATTGCGACATTGGCCAGAGTCCTTATGAAGAAATCATGGAAGTTGACGGGAATGCCATGAATGATATTGAAAAGCAGATTCTTCATGATGCCAATGACTTCTTCTTCATTTGAGTCATGGCCCTTGATAGGACTCATTGTCTTCGTCAGAATGCGATAGATAGTCCGAGGCACATACATCAATTCCTTCACAAGGAATTTTGTTCTTGGGGCCTGACCTGGCTTCAAAGGCTTCATCAGCACTTGCATATAGTGATCGGTAAGCTCAGGTTCATTGTAGACGCAACAAGCACCTTCAAGGGGAGGACTGAGAGGCAAAGCACGAAGCAATTCAGTAGCTGGTGCCTTGTAGTGAGTGTTTTCAGACATCCAGTCCATCACCCATGAATTCACATCTTCAGAGTCTCCGGTGATGTGCAGAGTTGCATAAAATTGAAGAATGAGCTCCTCATTCCAATCACATATATCAGTGCAGAAATTTAACAGTCCAGCATTGTAGAGAACACTGAGGACTGGCCCGAAGCATGGCAGAGATTCCATATCCACGTGAGGAATGTGCTCATGATCGAAGACTTTGTCTTTGTTGAACAGCACTGAGGAATAGAAATTTGTCTGGCTGGCAGTCCAGAAACGCCTCTTCCTTATGCGAGCAGAGTCATAAGGGTTGTAATCAGTGAAGAATACATGCTCGCCAAAGAAGGCATCAGCCTTGAATTTTTGCTTCCTTGAGAATGGATCCTTTGGCTTGGGCAGTGGAGTGTCAGTCAGTTGCATGATGACCTCAGGAATCGCAATCTCAGGTTCTTCAGGCTGAGGAATTTCTGGTTCTTCTTCAGTGGCAGCCTGGTTCTTCAATTCTTCATTTTCATTTTCTTCAGCGCTAACGGCTGGAATGTCTTCATGAGCTTCATCAGATCCCATTGGAACTGTAGTTGCTGGGGACTGAGGAATTTGCTGCAGTGGAGTGAAGAGTGGAGAATTGGGGTGCTGACTTTCCCAAAAGTCATCATTCATCACTGGTGTGGTACAGCCAATGTCCACATCTTCTTCTTCATTTTCTTCAACGCCAGCCTCTTCAGCAGTAAACTGAGGCATAGGCGAGGAAACTGTGGGGGTTGAAGCGATTTTATCCACTTCAATTTGTTCATCCATCTGCTCTGACGTAGCAGCAGAAGGCTTTTCTTCATCAGATCCGCTAGGGATCACATATTCTTCATCAAAAGGGACGATTTCCTTTGATGGCATGGAGGAAACTGGAACAACATCAATTGGATTAGCAAATCAACTTGTCAATTTCTTCATCTTCTTCGGTGCAGAAGAATCTGAAGGAGCAGATGCTTTCCTTTTCTTCACTGCTGCACGCTCTGCTGCCTTGGTCTTCTTCACATCTAATGCAGATGGAAGGATTGGAGTTGGAGTAAGCGTAGGAGGAGCAGAGGAATGTGGTTGATTTTCTTCAGGCACAACTGATGCAGTTGCCCTGACCTCTTCATTTTCTTCAGGCGCACCACTAGTGGGTGCCCTGGCAATTTCTTCAGCGGCTGGAATGCAGTCATCAGCCCTGGAACTTACATTTTCTTCAGCAGCCTGATTGTCATCTGCGGTGCTGGCATGTTCTTCAGTTGGCTGAGCAGATGCTTCAGCCTGAGGAATTTCATGTTGCGATGGGGCTGCAACATTGGAGGTGAACATCTTAGTCAGTTTAACAAACATGACCTTGGCTCCTTTCCAATCAGCATAGTAAGCATTGAAATCATCGCTGAGGACTTTGATTTCAGACTGGATCTTTACAAGTTCATCAGTTGTCATAGAGACAACGTTGTTCTTCAGGAATTTCTCCTTCCTGTACTGAGCTTTCTTGAGCTGTTTGGCCTTCTCAAATTTCCATTTTTCTTCTTGGATGAAGGCGGTCAGCATATGACTTTGACCAGGAGTCAGCTTGAAGTCAGGCATAGGAGTGTTTGGGTCCTTGTGCCAGAGGTCAATGTAGTCGAGGATCAACTTTGGATCCAAAAGCAGTGGCACATCTGTGCCCTTGGCTCTAGTGGCCCTGACTTGCCTATCTCTAATGATTTCAGCAAGTTCTTCATCATCAGCTTCGTCTTCTTCAGACGGTACTTGGAAGGCGACCTGCCTCTTGTGAGGACTTGGACGAGAGCCTCGTCCAGCAGTGGTCTTAGTCTTCAGCAGAGATGGTCCTGTTGAAGAATTTGGTGCGGCCGAGGAACTAGCTGAAGCTCCTGAGGCAATGGAGATGCCTGTAGTCCTTTGGCACGTGGCAAGATGCACAGGTGCTGAGGATTTGGGCGGAGCCACTTAGGACTTTGGAGGAGCAGGAGCGGCTTGAGGAATTGGCCGTGAGGGCTTAGCTGAGGAAATTGGTCGTGAGGGCACTGAAGAAGAGGCACTTGGCTTGTGCGCAGGCTTCTTTGCCATGGATTTCTTCGGCCTTACAGAGGCCTCAACAGCAGCAGCAGTAGAGTCTTCGTTAAATTTCTTCACTGCTTCCTTAGCCTGTTTGGCCAACTTGGCCTGGTGCTTGGCCCATTCTCCAGGAAAATCCTCACCACGTTTGATCTAGTGGGATCTGCCTCTTGGCCAGGTGCCAATGGTGGTCTTGAGCATGGAGGAGTAATAGCGAATTTCTTCATGTATTTTGGAGTCACATACCTGTACTCCCTCCATTCTTTTGCCCATCTCCTTTCTATCCTCTGAATGTGCACCTTGTGCTGATTTTTATCTTCCTCAGGGGGTGTGTAGTACCCAACATAAATGTCCTCAGGGATTTCAAAGGCAGTATTGATTTCAGGCCTCTTTCCTCCTTTCTGTGGCTTCTTTCCATCAGCCATTTTCTCCAGTTGAGGAATTTGAACAATTGAACTTTCCAAAGAAGTATGCAACTTTTCTTCGAGGAACGCTGCAAATGAGTTAAGTTGATGAGAACCTAGTGATTCAGCAGCGGACATGAGTACCTGTGAACATAGTATAGTTGCGAGGAATTTGGAGAGGTCATATGCGTTCTCAGAAGGTTTTTCAAAAAGAACAAGTTTGAGGAATTTGACCAGCTGAGTCTTGAAGAATTTCACTAAGTGTTCTTTGTTTTAGGTCCCAGAGTTGTATAGATCAAAGATCCACACAATTGAGGAATCTTGAAGAAAAATGATGCTTAGGGAAACAATCAAGAACAGATGAGATGTGAGGTGTTTAGTGTGTGAAAAATTTGAAGAATAAACACCTTTGAAGATTTTGTAGGAATCATTTGAATCATAAGGGGCAGTAAAATTAACTTTTAATTACCCTGAACAAAGAACACGACGAACTGTGAGTTGGAGAAATGAAGTTCGTCTGTGCAGATCTTCCACTCCCTAACTTGGCGGAGAAAGACGGCTACGGCGGCGGCGGAGTGAAGATTTCCGCGGCCGGCGCGAGTACGGCGGCGACGAGGTCGAGGCAGTCAAGCTCTTCCTCACCGGTGATGATGAAGTAGCGGCGGCGCTAGGGTTTGAGAAGCTTGAGCTGGAGAGAGGTCGAGCGGAGTAAATGAAGTGAGGAAGGGGAGAGGGGGTATTTATAGCCACGGTGAAAAACTGTTCGCCCGAAGAAATTGGACGAACGTGCCCCTGACCCTTCTCATTCGCTTGACATGTGTCACCCACATACTGAGAAGTGGAGATCGTGTTAGATCGTGGGTGAATAGATAAGTATATCGTGGGATGCGGAACGGTTTGAGCGGCAAAGCCGAAAATTTGGATAAGATAAGTTAAAAGTTCCGTTCGCAAATTCTTCAGCTGAGAAGGACACAGTGAAGATTTTGAACGAGTTTCAAATAGAATGCATATGAAGAATTTGTGAATAGATTGGGTTGAGTATAGCATAGAGGGGGAAGGGTCCGATCACATTCACTTAGCAGAAAAACCAACTTGAAGAAATAGCTATAAGTGAATGCTGTAGAGGACATAAACTCATATATATATATATATATATATATATATATATATATATATATATATATATATATAGCCAATGAAGAAAAACGACGGAAACAGTGAAGATTTTGCAAAGTTGAAGAATATGAACAACTGAGGAATTTCAAAACTGAGGAAAAACTCAAATTGAAGATTTTCGACTTTTGGTGGTGGCGTGATCCACCGTATAAGAATGATGATTTCAGACACCGCGTACAATTGTCGTAGGGTTCTGAGAATCAAATTCTTCATTAATTTCTTCACACTTAGAGTGTTATTCTTCATTGATTGAAGAAAAATGTTTCTTCATGTGTTGCACATCTAAGTCATCAATTTTGCATAAGTGTTAGGATGAGTGTCCTTTTCAAAGAACATTTTCAAGGATTCTAAGCTATTTAGCTCACACCGCAACTTGCTAAATCTCTTCTCATCCAAGGGCTTTGTGAAGATATCGGCTAGCTGTTCTTCAGTCTTCACATGCTCAATAGAAATGTCGCCCTCCAACACATGACCGCGAAGAAAATGATGACGAATCTGAATGTGCTTTGTCTTCGAGTGCTGAACTGGGTTGTGAGCAATCTTGATGGCACTCTCGTTGTCACAGAATAGAGGCACATTCTTCACGTTGACGCCGTAGTCCTTGAGAGTTTGCTTCATCCATAGCAACTGAGCACGGCAAGAGCCAGCAGCAATGTACTCAGCTTCAGCAGTAGACAGTGATATGTAGTTCTGTTTCTTCGAGGACCAACAGACCAAGGATCGTCCGAGGAAATGACATGTACCAGATGTTGACTTGCGGTCCACACGATCACCAGCATAGTCAGAGTCAGAATATCCAATGGGATCAAAAACCGAGCCCTTGGGGTACCATAATCCCAGTGTTGGTGTGTGAGCTAGATATCGAAGAATATGCTTCACAGCCTTATGGTGTGATTCCTTCGGTGTAGCTTGAAGTCGGGCACACATGCAAACACTAAGCATAATATCTGGCCTAGATGCACATAAATACAATAAAGAACTAATCATGGAGCGGTATACCTTTTGATCGAACTCAATACCATTTTCATCAGTGCACAGATGGCCATTTGTGGGCATAGGAATTTTGACGCCTTTGCAATCTTGCACCGAATTTCCTCAGTACATCCTTGAGGTATTTCTCCTGAGATATGAATATTCCATTGCGCTATTGACGAATTTGAAGACCTAAGAAAAATTTCAACTCTCCCATCATAGAAATTTGATATTCTTCACTCATCATATAGGAAAATTCATCACTATAACGTTGGTCAGTACAGCCAAAGATGATATCATCAACATATATTTGGCACACAAAAAATTCATCATCATATGATTTAGTGAAAAGAGTGGGGTCGAGTGAACCGGGTTTGAAGCCTTTCTTCATGACGAATTCCTTAAAAGTATCATACCACGCCCGAGGGGCCTCCTTGAGGCCATAGAGGGCCTTATTTAGTCTGAAGACTTTGTCAGGATGCTTAGGATCTTCAAAACCTGGGAGTTGAGAAACATATACTTCTTCCTCAAGCTTGCCATTGAGGAATGCACTTTTCACATCCATTTGATATAAAGTGGTATCATGATGGTTAGCATAAGCAAGTAATATGTGAATAGCTTCAAGTCTAGCAACAGGTGCAAAAGTTTCATCGAAAACAATTCCTTCAACCTGTGTGTAGCCTTGAGCTACTAGTCGTGCCTTATTCCTCACCACAAGGCCATTTTCATCTTGCTTGTTGCGGTAGATAATTTTTGTCCAATGATATTGTGTTTGCGAGGATCTGGACGATTGACCAGTTCCAAAATGTTGTTGAGCTCGAACTGATGTAATTCTTCTTGCATGGCCTGAATGCACTCAGGCTCCAGAAATGCTTCATCTACCATAGTGGGCTCTGTTATAGAGACAAAGGCATAGTGCCCACAAATTTAGATAAATGTGAAGCTTTTGAGCGTGTGAGAGGACCTGGTGCTTCAATGTCATCGATGATCTTTTCAACTTGCACTTCTTTTGCAATGCAAGGATGAGTAGGTTGTCGTCGAGGAATTTGATCAACATTTTCTTCAGCACCATTTTCTTCAGCATTTTATTCAGGTGCATTAGCTCGACGTTCTTCATGTTCTGGAATGAATTCTTCAGCATATTCTTCGGTAGGAATGACATCCTCAGTAGCCTTGAACTTGATAGTTTCCTCAGGTGCATGTTGATGATGTGGCACGCAGTATAAATTGCCTCAATCCAGAAGTGACGAGGCGTCTTGTACTCATCAAGCATAGTGCAAGCCATCTCAACAAGAGTCCTGTTCTTGCGCTCCACGACGGCATTCTGCTGAGGAGTGTAAGGAGCAGATAACTCATGAGTAATACCAAGTTCATCAAGATAGTCATCAAGACCAAAATTCTTGAACTCAGTTCCATTGTCACTTCTAATGTGCTTGATCTTCACACCAAAGTTGGTTGAAGCCCTCGAGGAGAATCGTTTGAAGACTTCCTGCACTTCATGTTTGTAAGTAACAATGTGTACCCATGTGTAACGAGAGTAATCATCAACAATAACAAGGCCATAGAGGGATGCGTCATTTGTGACAGCTGAGTAATGGTTAGGACCAAAGAGGTCCATGTGAAGCAATTCGAATGGTCGAGTAGTGGTCATGATAGTCTTCGCTGGATGCTTAGCCTTGGTCATCTTTCCAGCTTCACAAGCTCCACACAAGTGATCCTTCAGGAATTTGACATTCTCAATGCCAATGACATCCTTCTTCTTTGCAAGCGTGTGCAAATTCCTCATGCCTGCATGACCAAGTCGTCGATGCCATAGCCACCCTTCTGAAGCTTTTGCAAGTAGGCACACGGCTGGTTGTGGTCCTGTAGAGAAATCAACAATATACAAGTCTCCTCTCCTAAAGCCTTCGAAGACTTTGGAATTGTCAGCTTCCATAACCACAACACAACGATACTTGCCAAAGACAACTACCATATCAAGATCACAAAGCATTGAGACAGATATAAGATTGTATCCTAAGGACTCGACAAGCATGACTTTGTCCATGTGTCGATCCTTTGTGATCGCAACCTTACCTAGACCCAATACCTGACTTTTCCATTTGTCAGCGAAGATGATATGCTTTAGATGCGATGGTGACAAAGGTGCATCCATCAATAGATTCTTGTCACCAGTCATGTGATTTGTACATCCACTATCGAGGACCCACTCAGTGGCTTTGGGTTGATCATCCTGTAGATGAATTAGTGCAGCTTACGAACTTCATATACTTCATCAGTGAAGAATATGACATCACAATTCATCAGACCAATTTCATCAAGCAATGCAACAGTTAAAACAGTATGAGGACGTGAGAAATGAAAGTTCATTTCTTCATGATTAGCCTGTGTCCTTTCAGACACTCTTCAGGTCTCCAGCAAATTCTTCAGACATTTAAGCACGTCTGCAGACCTGACCCTACAGAAGAGATTAGTTCTTTTTCTTCACCACCCACATCTGAAGGGGTGGCAAAGATTTCATCACTCTGCGAGCTCCATACGAGAAAGGTGGCATAGAATCCAATCCATTTCGTTTCACATAAGAGAAGTTAGGGTAAGCATATGAATAAGCAGATAAATTCTTCGAGGACTTATGAACATAATGATTAGAAGAATAATGCTCATATTCATAGCCCTTGGCTCTTCCCTGCGAAACAGAGTTGTTAGCACGATGATGTTCATATGAGGACTTTGATCCTTTTGAGGAATTTGATCCATGTGAGGAATTTTGTCCGTATGAGGACTTGGATCCATATGAAGAATTTGGTCCATATGAAGAATTTGATCTGGGGTTCATATTCTTCACACGTGGTGTCATGAGGACATTCACTTGAAGACTTTCAAGGCACCTTTTGGGAACCCAAATTTTCTTCATAGGAGAACCGTTCCTGCAGTTAGTGCCAACATATCTAGCAAATACTTCACCATTCTGATTTTTGAACAGTTTATAGTTGGAGTCAAATGACTCATCAGAAGAATGAGAAGATTCACATGTAAAGCCAGATAAATTAGATGGATCAACTGGAGGTCCCTTTGCAGCAACCCATGAGGTTTTGGCGTACTGCTCAGGCTTCCAATATGTACCATCAGCATTGAGTTTCCTCTCAAAGGCAATACCCTCTTTCCTAGGGTTCCTGTTGAGGATCTGCTTTTTAAGCACATCACAAAGAGTCTGATCCCCTTTGAGGCTTTTGTACATGCCTGTCATGTACAATTCCTTCAGCCCTGCATCGTTAGTGATACTAGCAATGTCCTCAGATGAGGAATTAGTAATAGCAGAGACAGTTGAAGAATTTGTAGCATTAGAAGCATTTGGACATTCAGGTGAAGAATTAGTAGATTCACATTCAATGCATTTCAAACATGGAGGAACAGATTCTTCCTGAGCAGCGCTGATTTGTTGAGCAAGTAATGAATCTCGCTCCTTGTGAAGATCTTCATAACTCACTCTTAGCTTTTCAAGATCTTGCTTTCTTTGAAGAAATTCATAAGAAAGCTTCTCATGATCAGACAAGAGAGTGTTATGATAACCTTGAAGGTTGTCAAACCTAGTCTGAAGTCTCTGAAGATTTTCAGTCAAGGTTTTAGTGCGATCCATTTCTTCACCCAACATATCATCACTTTTGTCTAGCATGTTTTGAACCTTTCCAAGGGCCCTTTGTTGTTTCACAGCAATCTTAGCAAGTTTAGAATAGCTGGGCTTAAGGTTTTCATCAGATTCATTCTCACTTGATTCAGAGGAGGTATATTTTAGTACCTTGGCACCCTTTGCCATGAAGCAATAGGTGGGAGCGTAGTCATCATTGCCTTCATCAGCCTTGTTGATGAGGTCATTTTCTTCAGTGTTGAAGATAGACTTGCTGACGAATGCAGTAGTGAGGGCTAGGCTTGCCACACCGGATTCGGAATCCTCAGATGCCTCCTCTTCCTCATTTTCTTCAGATTCAGCCTCAGAGTCCATTTTCTTGCCAATGAATGCCCGAGCCTTCTTGGAGCTGCTCTTATTGTGAGATGAAGACTTTGAGGATTTTGATGATGAAGATTTTGAGGATTTCTTCTTTTTCTTCGCATCATCAGAACTATAATCCTTGTATTTCTTCTTCTTTGATTCCTTTTCCCACTAAGGACAATCTTGAATGTAGTGTCCTGGTTTCTTGCATTTGTGACAAAGCCTCTTCTTGTAGTCACTGGATGAGGAATCATTGCTCCTTGAGGGTCTTCCAAAGCGACCACGTCTTGACCAGTTCTTCAGGATCACCAAGGCTACTGTCAGAGTCTTCATCTTCAGACTCAGAAACTGCCTTGGCCTTCAGTGCACGTGATCTGCCATAGCTCGAACCATAGAGATCTCTCTTTTCAGCAGGCTGGAACTCATGAGTATTTAGCCTCTCGAGGATATCAGCGGGATCAAGTGACTTGTAATCAGCACGCTCTTGTATCATCAATGCCAGAGTATCAAATGAGGAATCAAGCGATCTCAGCAGTTTCTTCACCACCTCATGGTCGGTGATGTCAGTGGCACCGAGCGCTTGAAGCTCATTTGAGATGTCAGTGAGGCGATCGAAGGTTTGTTGAACATTTTCATTGTCGAGTCTTTTGAAGCGGTTGAAGGGATTGCGAAGAACATCAACTCGAGAGTCACGCTGAGTTGAGACTCCTTCATTTACTTTGGACAGCCTATCCCAGATAAGCTTAGCAGTTTCCAAAGCACTCAGTCTTCCATACTGTCCTTTGCTCAGATGGCCACATATGATATTCTTCGCTTGATAATCGAGTTGCTTGAATCTCTTCACATCGGTAGCATTCACTGAGGGTGAGACAGAGGGAACACCATTTTCCACAACATACCAAAGATCGTTATCAATTGCCTCAAGATGCATTCGCATCTTGTTCTTCCAGTAGGGGTAGTCTGTCCCATCGAAGGTAGGACACCCAGCAGAGACCTTGATCATACCTGCGGTCGACATAACTAAAACTCCAGGCGGTTAAACCAAAATCATACAGAACAAGGGAGTACCTTGCTCTGATACCAATTGAAAGTGCGTTATATCGACTAGAGGGGGGGTGAATAGGCGATTTTTATGAATTCTTCACTGAGGAATTTGCTAGTGAGGAAATTTCTTAGCGAAGAACTACTTGCAGTGGAATAAGTACTCAAAAGTATGCATAGCAGAACACAAGCATAGTCATCATGATGAAATGAAAACAATCACAGAGTACAGAAAGCGTAAACACATGATAACACAGGATGAAGACAAACAGACTGTGGAAATTGAACTGAGGAAATTGAGAAAGTCTTCAGTCAAAGTCTTCAAACACAGATATGAACAAGCATACAACACAGTAATGAGGAAATGAAAGAGTTGAGGAAATAGAACCAGTAAGCTTGGTGAAGACAATGATTTGGTAGACTAGTTCCAACTGCTGTCTCAGTTGTACGTCTGGTTAGGGCGGCTAGGTATTTAAACCTGGGGACACACAGTCCCGGACACCCAGTCCTGAACACGCAGTCCAGGACACTTAGTCCTCACCGTATTCCCCTTGAGCTAAGGTCGCACAGACCTCGCCCAATCACTCATGGTAAGTCTTCAGGTGACTTCCGAACCTTCACAAACTCGGTCACTCGGCGATCCACAATTTCCTCTTGGATGCTGTAGACCATGACGCCTAACCGTCTGGAAGAAGCACAGTCTTCAAAGGTAACAAGCATCGGATCCACGCGGAATCAATATCTTCAGTGATGCTCAATCACTTTGGGTTTGTAGGTGTTTGGGTTTGGGTTTTTCCTCACTTGATGATTTTCGCTCAAAGTCCTCAGAGGATGGGATGCTCTCAAATGACAAGTGTCAGTTTCTCTCGGAGCAGCCAACCAGCTAGTGGTTGTAGGTGGCGGCTACTTATAGCCTAGGGAGCAGCCCGACATGATAAGACATAAATGGCCTTCAATGATATGACCGTTAGGTGGGTAGATATTTTGGGACAGCTGGCGCATAGCACAGCAACGGTCGGAAATTTGAGTATCAAATTCCTTAGGGCTATCATGTTCCTCACTGTGTAGGCAATTCGCACTGGCGAATTCCTAACTCCTCAGTCAGAACAAATTCCTCAAAGACCAGAAGAACTTCGTCTCTGTCACTGAAGAATATGACTGAACTGTATGAGATTTCCAATTGCTTCACTCGAAGGGATTGGTAGGTGTAGGATTTTGAGATGAGCATCACATGGAAAATTTTCCTTAGTATTTCCTCGACCCCCTTTAACAGTACGGTGTTTCCTATGACTCAAGAAAGAGAAAATGAAACTACGAAAACAAAAGTCTTCACGCTTCATGTTCCTCAAATGAATACCAAGTCTTCAAGGTCACACCAATTTCTTCACTTTCAAAGTCTTCAGAAAGTCTTCAGAAATCCAAATTCTTCAGTCGAAGAACTTCATTTTTAGGGGGTCGACTTTCTCTGTAAATATCAAACTCCTCATAGACTTATGGACCTGTGTACACTCATAAACACATTAGTCCCTTAACCTGTAAGTCTTCAATACACCAAAATCACTAAGGGGCACTAGATGCACTTACAATGATCATGTAAACTTTGAACAGCAACGTGTAGCCCCCAAGAGCCAGCTCAGTAAGATAATATTGAGCTGGGACTTTATATATGCTTCATTGAAAATAGTATCATATGATGTAACCCTCACCATGGGCTTGAACCCATGTCCACAAGGTTAAGAGCTTTGTGTTTTACCAACTGAACAATGAATCTTTCAATATAATGGATTAAGACTTGTGTACCTTGATTTGTTGACAAGAGCAATTGGTAGCCCCCAAGGTCCGGCTCATTACAATGTGATCAGTCGGGTCTTCAATAAGGTGATGAAAAAATAACTTTGCATTAGCCCCCAAGTACCATGGTGCATGCTGGCAGTGACATGGGACTTGCATATTTGATATAATCTCAATTTGAATAATGTAGCCCCCAAGTGCCGGGTCGTAAGCCTGCAGCGACTCGGGACTATTCCCTCCATTGTAGAATAAATCATATCCAATAATAACCATTGCACTAAAAGCGACTTTGAAAACCTCAATCATAATATTGGTTATTGATAACCATAATAAAAATCCAGCCATGTTGGCTATTTGAATAATATGACCGAATGATTTATAAGTGCATGATTCCAATGGCGCAATCCAAATATATACTGGCGACTTATAGTCAAAGCCAGGCCAGGTTAATAAATACCGGTTTATAACTGATCATGTACTGACAACTTGTAGTTGAAAGCCAAGCCGGGTCAATAAACGCCGGTTTATCAAAAACATTATACATGTCATCAAAAGAGAAAAAACTTGGCAAATAAAAGCATATAAAAACTTGTAGTCGAGGCTTTTCACGGGCTGCCAGGCCCCAAATCAAGGCTTTTCATGGGCTGCCAGGCCACTGAGTTAAACCATTTTACAAATCCTTTTAAGATGGACCTCAATCTTTAACCATTCGTCGTTTTAACTTCGACAAGTTCAGGGTCTATGAGATTGACTTGTCAAAAGTTCGACGGGTCATACCAGGTTTACCTGGACGGAGTGGCTTACTTAAAAAGGCAGGATAACTTCCCCCGGGGTTTTAGGTGAAAATACACCTGGCTTCCAAGCCGTGGCTTGATAGCCTATTACAAGTGTATATTCTTTGTTCATTGTGAAGCAAAGAATCCCCAAGCAATATTTTGAGCTGTGCTCAGTGGGTGTCCATGCTTGAGTTGTGCTTTTGCAACAGTCTCTTTGGCCCCTAAATGATTTCCCTGGCGGCCTTGCGCCGATCAAGAGGTGTAGCTATGGTTCGATTATGACCAAGCTCCCAAGTGATTTCTCTGGTGGCCTTGCGCCGATCAAGAGGTGTAGCTATGGTTCGATTTCGACCAAGCCCCCAAGTGTTTTTATATATGGCTTTATAATCCGGATCAATGGGTAAACAGGACTCCGTTTTATAAACAGAAGCCCCCATGTGATCAACAATATGGTAAGCCAATAAGGCAGGATACCCATGTTTGAACCGCGCATCATGGCAATGGGTCCTCTTCGGCAACCTTTAACTTTTTGCAAGAGATAACTTCTTCTTGAACCGGGATTTTGAACCGGATATTGAGAGCGTCAGAGCTTTGCAAGAGATAGTTTCCTCTTAAACCGGATTTGAACAAGATACTAAGGGCTTCAGCGCTGTGTGGGAAATGGGATTTCCCTTAAACTAGACTATAAACCGGGAGCATCATTGTGAGCCGGAATATTTCTATGGCCTTTAAATTTTCATCAATATAATAGTAGCCTCCGGGACCGGGTTATCTTTCCCTTCAACATCCTGGGGCACTTGAATTTGCTGAAACTGGAAAGACTTGCCGAGTCATATCATCGTAGCCCCCGAGTCTTAAGATGACTCAAGGAGTTGTCTTGAGATTCTCCGTACTTGACCATAGCAGAAGGTATATATCATTGGTGTTGATAACGTGATGTAAATCCACAGAAGGTTGAGGTGACTGCGGCAGGTTATAAATGATCCTGTATGAGCTGTGTCAGCAACTCGGCCAATGGTTCCTTCCGACTGGCTGTTTGAAGTTAACCAAACTGTAGTGGCAGCGATTTGTGCGCATGTCCATTGAGCCATCCAGCGCAGACGGCGCCTGATGATAATTTACCTCCAATTTGTTGGAAGAAAACCGGGCTCCCCAAGCAGTGACTTGCTCATACTCAATAGACAACTCATGCAGACAGGTGCGGCCCGGTGTGTTGATGTAGACCAGACCGCGAGAGACGGACGACAAAGACGACCACAACATCAGAGGCAGCTCGGACAGATGAGTCGACCGCGGCATTGTAAGCCGGCGCAGACGAGCGAGTTAATTCGCAAGGACGGTCCTGGTGAGTTGAAGTAGTTCGGGCCGCAAGGGCGGCAGCTTGCGCACATCCATTTACCGGGTAATGAGGCACGGACGAATACCGGTTGCAATGTTGCCAGTACGTGCTCCGTATCCGTGGTATAAACCACATTTGTAGTGAATCATTGTCCTGCGTACAAAAAATACAGCAGGGCGGAGTAGTTGTTTGTCGAAGGAAATCAACATGTACTTAACAAAATATGTAAGATAAATATCACCTGATTTATCCGCACGACCGATGATCCATAAGTAGCGTTAGGAGATAACCTTTGATAATTTTGATCATTGTAATTTGATAACTGAATCTCTGAAGGTGCAGTTGAAAGTCTTGAAACCTCTTCTCTGTTCTCACACTTGGAGTCAAAAGAGAATTTGAGAAAGTTGACGATACACAAGCTGCACTCCTTTTCTGATCATATCACACAACCTACGTGACTCGATGGATTTCCGTACTGCTTGCAAAAACTGAAAGGCCTTGCACGCAGCCATGTCATACAGTGCTTCAAGCACCTCCAGCAATTGTAGAGGCTCGTAAATGGCTGTAGCATAGAAAAAAATCAGTAGGCCGGCTCAACGTGCCCCCGCGGATACAACAAGGGCGGTTCAAAGCATGGCAATAGGGGCGGCGGCTCTGTAGTTGTAGGCCGGTTCACCAGCGGAGACGAAGTCGCGATCGCAGCAGCGAGGCCCGGCGGCGGTTTGGAGCAAGGTCAGGCGCGGTTTGGTGTTGACCTGCCATAGAGGAGGCGGCTCGTCGGCGGTTTGCTTGCTACGAGCAACTCGGTTGGGGCGGCTTGCGGCGCTCGGAGCAAAGGTGAGCCGGCAATGGCGACTTGTGGAGGAACGCATCAGGAGTTGACTTCGTGGGGGCGAACCAACCCACAGGTAGCGGGGCGAGTCCATAGCGACCCGGCAGCGGCTCGAGCAGAGGTGATGCCCAGAGGGAGAAGGCGCGCCGGCGGTTTATGCCAGTACCGGTTTATGACCGCAGATCCTGTCGCGGCCAGAGGTGGCTCTTAATGTGGCAGCTCGGACGCAGGTGCGGGCGCGATTTTTGGAGACGCGGTGACCTGGCGGAGCTGGCACTGAGGTGATGCCAATAACCGGTGCGGGCAGAGGTGATCCGGCTGGGACGGCTCAGCGTCGCCACGGAGGAAACGGTTTGTAACATAGGCAAGGCCGGTTTGACCGAGGCGGAGGCAGCAATATCACGACGGGCAACTTCGCAGAGGAGCAAACGAACCAGGCGGCGAGTCGTGGTCAATGCCCGGCCGTGGCGACCCGGCAAAGCGAGGCGGAATGTGACAACAGTGACCCGGCGCAGCAAGGCGATGGTGGTGAAGGTAAGGCGAGTCTAAAGCGGCGGCACCGACCGCCCAGCTGCGGCTTGAGGCGGCAGAAGAGGCACCGAGCCGGTTTGAAGATGAAGAAGTAACTCGCCGGCCACGGAGGTTGAAGCAGACAGTGGCTCGTAGGGCTCGGCGGCCGGCGACTCAACACGGTGGCCGGCGAACAGGCGATAACCAGAGGCTACGAGCCGGCGGGCGGGAGTAAACCGGCGGAGTCGAATCACGACCCAGGCGGCTCAAGGCCGACCGGGCGGTGGCGGTGACCCAAGGTGAGGCTGGTGTTGCGCACACGGCGGGTCAACACACACGGAAGCGGTGGTAGGCGACTTGGCGGGCCGAGCAGCGGTGACAGTTCTGGCGAAGGCGGCATGTGCTACAATGGCAAGGGCGACAACTCGACTTTGGCGGAGTCGCGGGGCGGTTCCCGGCGCGAACGGTGATGAAGAGGCTCAAAGACCAAGGCGGCTCGACGTGCGGTGACTCACGGAGCAGCAGAAAGGCAGCCGGGCAGTGGCTCGTCGGCGCGTAGGGCGGAGCCTGACCCGGAGCAGCGGCGAAGCGGAACCAGCCGCGACGCAGCGTAGGCAGGGCCACTGCAGGCGGAGAGCGAGTCGAGGACCGACTCGGCCAGGCAAGTAGCGATAGCGGGCGGCTCAAGGCGCAGCGGCGGCTGGGGCAGTTCAGAGGTGCAGATGCGCGGCAGAGGCGGATTCCCGGCAGCGGCTCGGACATGGCCGAGGCAGAACGCGGCCGGCTGCTCAAAAACGAAGACCGAGGCGGAGACCAAATCCGTGGCCTGATCCACTCCCGTCGTGGCCTTACCCTTTTTTTAGCACATGATGAGTCGGTAGAAGCTCTTAATATAATACCATATAACCGATCTTTCCGCCAAATCTCCGTGAGCATGCATATACTAGTCTTCTGGTCAGCCTTGAGTAGACCTCACATAGAGTAGAAAAAAGGTACGTAATGTATAAGACCAGTACTCCAATCCTTAGCAGAAACCACGGGGCTTTAAACCTGTAATCCGGCAGCGGAATCTTTCCGGGACTCGGCGGATTAGGCAGCAGAAATTTTTGTCGGTCTCGAACTGGACTCGGCGGATCAGACAACAATTTGACAGCTTGCAGGACTCGACGTACAAACAAAGTCAATCCTCCGTTGGTTTCGATAGATCGCTTCGCGTCGCCAGCGGCGCACAAAACGTCAAACCCTAATTCATCTCAATTTGGTATCTGGTATTCTGTCGACTCGTCGTGTAGATGACGTAGATCCTTTGCACTGGCTTTTTTTATGTAGCACACATCATGAGCTTCTCGATCCCTGAAGAGATCCCTCCAAGAACTCATCACCACTGTGCGCGGGCCCCACGGTGGGCGCCAACTGTCGTGGAATTGTCACGGCAGATGTTCTAGTGTGAGGACTTAGTCGTGAGGCCAATGCATCTATGTGGTAGCTTGAGAGGGGTTGAGCGGAATCGAGAGACGCAACACGCAAGACAAAGATTTAGACAGCTTCGGGTCGCGGGTAACATCATTCGGTAATAACCCTACATGCTGTTTGTGGCTAGGTCTCATTATCATCTAGAGGGAGTCGCCGTAAAACGGCTCTCCCAGTTATGTCTAGCCCTAAGATTATTTTCCTCTCTCCCTCCTGGGGTGCCCTGCCCCTCCTTATATATGTTGAAGGGGCGGGTTACATGTAGAGTCCAACTCGGAGTAAGACTTAAACTATTCTAACTTCTCTTCATGGGCTTCTTAACGTCTTGGGCTTCATCATGTCTCGGGCTTCATAACTGCAGGCGACTTATCTGCTGAGTTATGACTGTCAACCAGTTATCACTATCTGCCAGTTTATGATGGTCTGCCGGTTTATGATGGTCTGCCGGTTTATGATTGTCTCCCAGTTTATGATGGTCTGCCGGTTTATGATTGTCTGCTGAGTTATCATCTGACTTAACTCCTGCTGGGTTATCATCTGACTTAACTCCTGCCGGGTTATCATCTGACTTAACTCCTGCCGGTTTACCAAGTACCAGCCGGGTTATAACTCCGGCCGGGTCATACCGCAGGGTATATCCCCGACAGGGGTCCTTCCCACACGACCCAGAAACCGTCAGGGATATGCCCTCCTGGCACACACGCTCGGCAAAATGAGGTCGTGTGCGACTGGCGAGCGACCAAATATGGTTATACATACAGTAGTGCTAAAAAAATACAATTATACAAGTGAAATCGTTTCTGATCGTAATTACATCCCACATAGTCAGTCCCCGCTAAACGTTTTCGTTCGTATATACATCCCACACAGTCACTCCAAGGAAAACGTTTGCGCATGGTGGCCTAACGCAAACAATTTTGAAGAGAATGTCGTGTGTGATTGTTCATTAATCCAACACGGGTTCTTCCTAGAAACTGTACGCGTTGCGTGAGGTCATCGCCCATGGTGTTTTCTCAATAACCATTTGCAATAGGAAAACCCAATTAGCAGGCTAATTGCCGTATTATTAATAATCCATTTATTAATCTAATTGACATTCATATTAATCACATAATATATTTCATTTCCATATTAAGGAAGCAGGATTTCATAATTGAAATACATCCGAGTACAACATGATATAGCTTCAGCACTCAGCTACCCCATTACACAACTGCACCAGCACCAAGTATCACATGCAACATCTAGAACCTTACGAAAATAGCATCATAGACGGTACATAGACAAATGTATCTCATTTGGAAATCTGTTGAAGCGGAAGGCGAATATTGATCCTACATTCATGTTGAAGGTCTTTGCAAATTTAGGACAGTGCCTGTGGATGATTGACCAAACCAAGCATGCTTAACAACTTGGAAATATTGCACCCTAAAGAATTGAACATCACATTTGCAGAATTGAACCAACCAGTTAACTGAACACCACATTGCATGACATATAGAACATATACACTATAGCAGAAGATTGCATGGTAAAAGTTGATAGCACAATTCACTAGAATTTGTTAAGAAAAGGCAGTAGCTAGCAAACTGAACATGGGTCCTTATAGTGAGCTAATAAGACAAGCTACTCCTCATTGTCAGAGATATCGATGACGATTGGCTCCTTGACATGGAAGAGGGCGAGGCCTCCGCATCGTGGGTGCCCTCGTCGTAGTGGTGAGTCGCCTGAGCCGCTCCGAGCACCAACTTGCTGGCTCTCGAGATGAGGTAAGCACGTGTATGCTGAGAAAACACCTCGTAGTCTTCGTCGAAGGCACCGAGGGTGGCCTCGAGAAAATGCCACAAACTGTCGTTTAAAGCAGCCAACCGCGTCATGGCATCGGCGCGCAAGGCATCAACGGTGGCCTCGATGGTGAGGTGCTCCTCCAAGATCTGGGGGTCGGCACAAATGGCAGCCATCGCGACCTCATCCGCACATGCGGCCGCAATTTGCTTCTCCGCTGCCAAATGCTCCTTGAGATCCTGGCTATACTGTGAGCACCATGGCCTAGGGCGGTGCTTATTTGGTGGAGGGGTCGGTGATTTGGGTGGAAGGTGTCGCGCCGGCGGTTGGGGCATGTGAGATGTGGAAGGAGGATGAGGATGGGGGTCGGGTGTGGATTACCTACCTGGATAGGCGAGGCTGAGCAGCATGAAGGAGGGTCGCCGGTGAGGAGGTGGCGCTGCAAGCAAGGAGTGAAGGTTTCAACTTGGAAAGGAAGGCGGAAACAGGGGAAATGTGGCTTTTGGTAAGGGGAAGGGGGCAGGGAGGTAGATATTTTCACGGAATCCGAAAATTTGGAATCGCTTCAGCAAAAAAACTGGCGTGCGAAGTGTTATCAAACACGGTCCCTTATTCAGTGCGAGCTGTGGACTGTAGTCGTCGCACCTTCTCACGTAAGCCGTATGCGTACTATATATACTCCAACGGTGCTCCAAGATATTTTGTGTTGCATCTCACACGGTTGGTGATAATAAATTGTGTGGGATCTACTTGATTTTTCGTCTTGATTTGAATTACATAATCGGGCCACATCGGCAATATGTGTGTTGTAAACAAATTGGAATTATTCAGGGTTCGTTTGGAAATTTTATACATTAAATTGGTTTTCTAGCCATTTCAGATGCACAATTCAAAATTAAAGCACATGCACATGCTCCGGTGCACCAACATGGGTTCTAAAATCATATATGTATCCATGGGTTTATGCTTATGTCCCATGCAAGACATGGGGATGAATGTCGAACACCACAGCACCGTGGCTCTCCAGCAAATGTTGAGGTACTTGCTTTTGTAATTCTAGGAAATGCAAAACCCGTATGAAATTCATGAACCTTGGCATGCTATCATGGAACCATCAACATGCTGAGGTAAAAAAATATTGTCCCATTTGGGGCAGGTTGTGGTATAAGCTTCCCAAAAACCAGAGCTTCTCACAAGAAAGCCTCATGGTTCCGTTAGGGAAACATGTCACCTATGTGGACAAAACGATATTCGTCGCCTCTTCTTCCTTTCAATTTTTTTCCTGGTGTCAACATAGAACAACAGAACTGTCGTGTTAAATTTTGGATTTTTTGGGGATCGTTTGGACATTTTTATACATTAATTGAGTTTTCTAGGCATTTATGTGCATAATTCAAAATTGAAGTACATGCACATGCTCAAGTCCGTAAAAATGGGTTGCAAAATCAAATGTTTGTCCTTGGTTGCAAGATTAGGCTACATGCAAGAAATGAGAACGAATGTCAAACACCTTGATACTGTCGCTCGGCCGCTAACATTGAGATATGGTTTTAAAATTCTAGTAAATCGAAAAATCGTCTGAAATTCATGGAACTTGACATGATATCATGGAACGGCAGCGACATGCCGTGGTGGGTATAAGCATCTCGCAAACCAGAGCTTCTCTCACAACAAGCCTGATGGTTTCGGTAGGGTACGTGCCACCTTGGGGGCAAAACGATATCTGTTGCCTCTTCTTACTTTCAAAATGTTTCTCGTGTCAACATAGAACAACACAAGTGTTGTGTCAATTTTTGGGATTTTTTGGGGTTCGCTCGGACATTTTTATACATTAACTGAGTTTTCTATGCATTCATGGGCATAATTCAAATTTGTACTACAGGCGCATGCTCTAATGCATATAAATTAGTTGAAAATTCAAATATGTGTCCTTGGTTGCATGCTTAGGTCCCATGCAAGAAATGGGATTGAATGTCAAACACCCTGCCACCGTCACTCGGCCACAAACATTGAGATACCTGGTTTTTAAATTCCAGTAACCCAAAGCTCGTCTGAAATGCATGAAACGTGGCATGCTATCGTGGAGCGGCATCAACATGCCGTGGTAAATTTTTTGTACCATTTGGGGCAGGTTTGGGGATATGCTTCTCACAAAAAGCTTGATGGTTTCGGTAGGGAACATCCCACCTTTGGGGACAAAACGACATCCACTGCCTCTTATTGCTTTCAAATTTTTTCTCGTGTCAACATAGAACAACAGTAGTGTTGTGTCAATTTTTGGGATTTTCAGGGTTCGTTTGGACATTTTTATGCATTAATTGAGTTTCCAATGCATTTATGTGCATAATTCAAATTTGAACTACATGCACATGCTCTAATGCATATAAATTGGTTGAATTCAAATATGTGTCCTTGGTTGCATGCTTAGGTCCCATGCAAGATATGGGAATGAATGTCAAACACCCTGCCACCGTCGCTCGGCCGCAAACTTTGAGATACCTGGTTTTTAAATTCTAGTAGATCCAAAACTCGTCTGAAACTCATGAAACTTGCTATGCTATCATGGAGCGGCATCAACATGCCGTGGTAAATTTGTTGTCCCATTTGGGGCAGGTTTGGGTATAAGTTTCTCACAAACCAGAGCTTCTCACAACAAGCCTGATGGTTTCGGTAGGGAACGTCCCACCTCTGGGGACGAAACGATATCAGCTGCCTCTTATTGCTTTCAAAAAAATTCTAGTGTCAACATAGAACAACAGGAGTATTGTGTTAAATTTTGGAATTTTTAGGGTTCGTTTGGACATTTTTATACATTAATTGGGTTTTCTAGGTATTTTATGTGCATAATTCAAATTTGAACTACATCCACATGCTCCAGTTCATATAAATTGGTTGGAAAATCAAATCTGTGTCCTTGGGTGGATGCTTAGGTCCCATACAAGAAATGGGAATGAATTTCAAACACCAGGGCACCGTTGATTGCCGGCAAAACGTTTAGATACTTTGTTTTTAACTTCTAGTAAATCCAAAAATCGTCTGAAATTCATGAAACTTGGCATGCTATCATGGAATGGCACCCGACATGCTGTGGTATTTTTCGTGTCCATTTTGAGAGAAGGCGCACTCGAATAACAACCAACAAAGGCATTTTGAAAAATAGCCACCACTTTACTATCTCAAATGTTTGTATAATTCAAATCGTGTGCGTTCTATTAACCATTTACGTGACGTCATGTGTCTTCATTTTAATGGCTATAGGAGGTGTTGTGCGGACAGTTGCTTGACTGAACAGGAGGCGTCCGAGTGCAGTCCGGTGCGCAGGCTCACCGAGAGGCTGACCTGGAAGCGTGCGAGTTGTTCAACGCAGGTTTTGTGCATCTCTTCAACGCAAACGGTTCAGATTGAATACAGTATGAGCTGTTTAACCGTGCCATGCTTCAGTTAAGCAGTAAAGCGGTAGAAAATAAACCAAAAATATACGTGCTGCCACACACCCCGTGTGCCGTGCGAGCAGGCGTGAGTTGACGGGACGCATGCGAGCAGTCCGCCGGGCAGGCATACCGGGAGGCGTGCGTGCAGGTGTGCATATTAACGGGGAGGCATGCGAGTAGCTGTGTGAAATGATGGTAGGAATGGCAGAAGTCCGCCGCGCAGGCTCACGGGGAGGCAAGACAGCTTTTGACCACAGCCTGCCTCGCTCCCACTGGTCCGTATTAATTGCGTGCCCGAGCCGCCGGCCATAATAGGTGGCCGCACCCCCGGTCCACAGTGGTCACCAACGTCTGGACCCTGGAGTGTATGATGATGTCGCCGAAGCGCACCATCGGAGGGAGTGGTGACACCGGGGCTGGTGAGGCACCCGCACAACGCGTGAAGCTGGGCACAGAGTTTTTCGTCGCCGCCGACGAGGTATCGTGCGGGCAGCAGCACGACCTTGACTTCGTCGGGGCCGTCATGCCCTCCCCCCCCCTCGCAGCCGGAGCCGGAGGTCAACAGCAACTCCGGCAACGACTGCGACTCCGACGGAAATCCGGTTAGTCATCTATATACCCATTTGTGCGGCAAACATATCATGTGTTTTCTGGAATACAAATCCTATGGTTATGTTCTCACAGTCCATGAAATCAGAGTAACTAAGATCCGTTAGATGCATGTAGTGTATTGATTGTTTGAATGTTATCCGTATAGAGTTAGTGATTAATTGTTTGTTCTGTACAAATGATTTTTGCTAATAATCCGACTAGGGTTAGCTTGTGTGCTAATAATTCGTGGCCAGATCTTGAGAATTGATTTTGAATGTCCTACATATATGTTTGTGCCTTTTTTCTTCCTGATCTTGAGAATTGATTTCGAATGTCCCATATGTTATGCCATTTTTTTCAGATTGGTATGTACCCAGATGAGGCTCCGGCCAACGCCGCCGCCGGATGTAGATCTTGGACCCGGCTGTGCGGCCAGAAGCGCCCCCTGGACCTGAGGAACCAGAAGAATCTCCGGCGGACCGCATCAGCCACTGGTACACGTCGGTGCTATACAAACGGGTTTTAACCCCTTTCCGCGACGGCGTTCGGAACCGTCACCTAGTGAGTGTGGGCGATAGGGGGGTCGTTCCCACACGACCCAGAAACCGTCGGGGATATGCCCTCCTGGCACAGATGCTCAACAAAATGAGGTCGTGTGCGACCGACGAGCACTCGATTACAGAAATACGTACAGTAGTGCTCGAAAAAAATACAATTATGCAGGCGAAATCATTTCTGGTCGTAAGTACATCCCACACAGTCAGTCACCGCTAATCGTTTCCGTTCGTATATACATCCCACACAGTCACTCCAAGGAAAATGTTTGCGCAAGGTGGCGTAACGCAAACAATTTTCAAGATAATGTTGTGTGTGATTGTTCATTGATCCAACACGGTTTATTCCTAGAAACTGTGTGCGTTGCCTGAGGTCATCGCCCACGGTGTTTTCTCAATAACGGTTTGCAATAGGAAAACCCAATTAGCAAGCTAATTGGCCTATTATTAATAATCCATTTACTAATCTAATTGACATTCATATTAAGCACATAATATATTCCATTTCCATATTAAGGAAGCGGGATTTCATAATTTGAAATACATTGGAGTACAACATTATATAGCTTCAGCACTCAGCTACCCCATTACACAAGTGCACCAGCAGCAAGTTTCACGTGCAACATCTAGAACCTTTCGAAATTAGCATCATAGACAATACATAGAGAGATGCATCTCATCTGGAAAACTGCTAGAGCAGAAGGCGAATATTGAGCCTTCATTCATGTCGAAGGTCTTTGCAACTTTAGGCCAGTGCCTGTGGATGATTGACCATCCATCTTTCGACCTCTTCAGGAACACTTCAATATTGAACCGTGGGTGTTGTATGAAAACTTTCCTCGCCTCCTGACGACAGAGGTGGTTTGAGAGGTAATCATCAGTGAACCCTGAAAACAAGGATGTGCACAAATATCTTCTCTATATTGAAAATGGGGCAAAGGAATAAAAAGGCAAGGTATAATAGTTATTACCATCTTGTAAACCTCAGTGCTTCCCATTGTTTCCCTGCAACACATATAAGGTAGTTAGTCATCAAGTTAAGTCAGGGTTCGCATGCTATTAGTAAAATATGTTCATGATAAATAAGCACATTGCAGATTCATCAGATTAATTCAAGCCACACGAAAAAACCATATATATCCAAACCAAGCATGATTAAGAACTAGGAAATATAGCACTTGTATATGTTTCTCATGTATTAAGTGCAACCAAATCCCATTTATTCCTCACATGGTATACAATAACGGAATGCAGCCAGAGCAATTGAACATCGCATTGCAGAATTGAACCAAGCAGTTAACTAAACACCACAACAAGTGAACCAAACGTTAACTGAGCACCACATTGGACAATATAACATACTCCTAATAGAAGATCATACATTTAACCAAACCAAGCATCCTTAACAACTTGGAAATATAGCAATTGTATTTGTTTCTCATGTAATTAGTACAGCCAAATTCGATTTATTTCTCACATGGTATACAATAACAGAATGCAGCCACAACAATTGAACATCGCATTGCAGAATTGAACCAAGCAGTTAACTAAACACCACAACAAATGAACCAAACGTTAACTGAGCACCACATTGCACAATATAACATACTCGTAATAGAAGATCAGATAGTTAACCAAACCACGCATGCTTAACAACTTGGAAATATTGCACCCTAAAGAATTGAACATCACATTTGCAGAATTGAACCAAGCAGTTAACTGAACACCACATTGCATGACATATAGAACATATACACTATAGCAGAAGATTGCATGGTAAAAGTAGATAGCACAATTCACTAGAATTTGTTAAGAAAAGGCAGTAGCTAGCAAACTGAACATGGGTCCTTATAGTGAGCTAATAAGACAAGCTAATCCTCATTGTCAGAGATATCGATGACGATTGGCTCCTTGGACATGGAAGAGGGCGAGGCCTCCGCATCGTGGGTGCCCTCGTCGTAGTGGTGAGTCACCTGAGCCGCTCCGGGCACCAACCTGCTGGCTCTCAAGATGAGGTAAGCACGTGCACGCTGAGAAAACACCTCGTAGTCTTCGTCGAAGGCAGCGAGGGTGGCCTCGAGAAAATGCCACAAAATTTCGTTTAAAGCAGCCAATTGCGTCGCGGCATCGGCGCGCGAGGCGTCAACGGTGGCCCCGACGGTGAGGTGCTCCTCCAAGATCTGGGGGTCGGCACAAATGGCAGCCATCGCGACCTCATCCGCGCGTGCGGCCGTGATTTGCTTCTCCGCTGCCAAATGCTCCCTGAGATCCTGGCTATACTGCGTGCACCATGGCTTAGGCCGGCGCTTATTTGGTGGAGGGGTCGGTGATTTTGGTGGAAGGTGTCGCGCTCGCGCCAACGGTCGGGGCATGTGGGATGTGGAAGGAGGGGAGGATGGGGGTCGGGTGTGGATTACCTGCCTGGATAGGCGAGGCCGAGCAGCGTGAAGGAGGGTCGCCGGCGAGGAGGCGGCGCTGCAAGCAAGGAGTGAAGGTTTCAACTTGGAAAGGAAGGCGGAAACAGGGGAAATGTGGCTTTTGGTAAGGGGGAGGGGGCGGGGGCGGGGAGGTAGATATTTCCGTGGAAGCCAAAAATTTGGAATCGCTTTAGCGAAAAAACTGGCGCGCAAAGTGTCATCAGACACGGTATCTTATTCAGAGCGGGCTGTGGACTGTAGCTGTCGCACTTTCTCGCGTAAGCCGTATGCGTACTATACTCCAACGGTGCTCCAAGATATTTTGTGATGCATCTCACACGGTTGGTTATAATAAACCGTGTGGGATCTACTTGATTTTTCGTCTTGATTTGAATTACATAATGGGTTCACAGCGGCCATGGACGGTGTTTGAATTGCTAGACCTTTTATCTGCAGTGAACATGCAACTATATGTGTGTCATAAAAGAATTGGAATTATTCAGGGTTCGTTTGGACATTTTATGCATTAAGTGAGTTTTCAATGCATTTGAACTACATGCACATGCTCCAGTGCATATAAATTGGTTGAAAAATCAAATCTTTGTCCTTGGGTGCATGCTTAGGTCCCATGCAAGAAATGGGAATGAATGTCAAACACCCTACCACCGCCACTCCGCCGCAAACATTGAGAGACGTGGTTTTTAAACTCTGGTAAATCCAAAACTCGTCTGAAATTCATGAAACTTGGCATGCTATCATGGAGCGGCATCAACATGCCGTGGTAATTTTTTCCCATTTGGGGCAGGTTTGGGTATATGCTTCTCATAAACCAGAGCTTCTCACAACAAGCATGATGGTTTCGGTAGGGAACGCCCCACCTTTGGGGACGAAACGATATCCATTGCCTCTTATTGCTTTCAAAAAAATTCACGTGTGAACATAGAACAACATGAGTGTTATGTTATTTTTTGTGACTTTCGGGGTTCGTTTGGACATTTTTATGCATTAAGTGAGTTTTCAATGCATTTATGTGCATAATTCAAATTTGAACTACATGCACATGCTCCAGTGCATATAAATTGGTTGAAAAATCAAATCTTTGTCCTTCGGTGCATGCTTAGGTCCCATGCAAGAAATGGGAATGAATGTCAAACACCTTGCCACCGTCACTCAGCCGCCAACATTGAGATAACCAGTTTTTAAATTCTAGTAAATCCAAAACTCGTCTGAAATTCATGAAACTTGGCATGCTATCATGGAGCGGCATCAACATGCCGTGGTAAATTTTTGTCCCATTTGGGGCAGGTTCCCATTTGGGGCAGGTTTGGGTATATGCTTCTCACAAACCAGAGCTTCTCACAACAAGCATGATGGTTTCGTGAGGGAACGTCCCACCTTTGGGGACGAAACGATATCCATTGCCTCTTATTGCTTTCAAAAAAATTCTCGTGTCAACATAGAACAACAGGAGTGGTGTGTTATTTTTTGTGATTTTTCGGGGTTCGTTTGGACATTTTTATGCATTAAGTGAGTTCTCAATGCATTTATATGGATAATTCAAATTTGAACTACATGCACATGCTCCAGTGCATATAAATTGGTTGAATAATCAAATCTTTGTCCTTGGGTGCATGCTTAGGTCCAATGCAAGAAATGAGAATGAATTTCAAACACCAGGGCACCGTTGATTGCCGGCAAAATGTTTAGATACTTTGTTTTAAAATTCTAGTAAATCCAAAACTCGTCTGAAATTCATGAAACTTGGCATGCTATAATGGAATGGCACCCGACATGCTGTGCTATTTTTCGTGTCCATTTTGAGAGAAGGCACACGCAAATAACAACCAACAAAGGCATTTTGAAATAATAGCTTCCACTTTAATATCTCAAACGTTTGTATAATTGAAACCGTGTGCGTTATGTTAACCATTCACGTGACGCCACGTGTCTTGGTTTTAATGGCTATAGGTTTTAATTGCTCTTGATCGCAAACGTTTTAGATAGAACACCCGTATGCAAAGTGAGAGTAGGATTTATGGATCTCTTGAACACAAATGGTTCTTTTGGATGACCCGTGTGAACCACTTACAAACAATTTGGTAAGATTTGCATCTGCCAATTGGTTATGTTGCCATTTGTCAAAATAGAAAGATTTACATTTGTTGATCTAGTAACATTGCCATTTGCCAACCTTATAGCACTGCGATTTGTCAAATTAACCTCTATGTACTTGTTCTCGAGTTAACCTCCGGGCCTTTTTGTCGCGTATCACACACATCTTGTTAAGTTGAACCATTTATGTTCTCTTCCCTAATCGAAAATAGTTCATTCGACTGAACCGTATGCCGTATATCACACACACCTTGATCTGGCTGACCGTTTCTGTTGCTTTCCCTAATAGCAAACAGTTCATCGGAGCGAACCGTATGCCGTATATCGCACATGCATTGATATGGCTGCCCGTTTCTGTTGTTCTGTCTAATCGCTAATAGTTTGTCTGGATCAACCGTATGCCCTGCTTCGCACGCGCAACTAAAATCTGAATCGTGTTTGATGCATCCATCATCGCAAACGTTTTGCACCCTTTTTGACGTGTTTTTTACACCATCATTTGCGATTATGGCATCGCACACAGTTTCGTCGAAGGGTCTCTGATCGTAGTGTCGCGTTAGCAGCATCCTGCCCAGACGGCATCCTTGGGGAGATCATCTCCCTTCTCCCCACCAAGGATGGCTGCCGCACACAAGTCCTCGCATCTCGGTGGCGCACTCTATGGCACACCGCGCCTCATAATCTCGACTGTCGTCAGCTATCTCTCGATGATGATTCCGAACTCCCCAGAGCCATCATCTCCTCCCACCAGGGTCCGATCAACGCATCTGCATCGCGGCATGCTACCTGCTGGACATACCCTGCATGGTGGCCGCCTAGCTAACATCCCGTCAATTTGATAAACACCAGCAGCTTGAGTTCTACCATGACTATGTATGTAACATACCACGAACCGATGTATCTGTGCCCTCACCACTGATGTCCATCTCGCGGTTTTCCTCCTCTCTCCACACCGCCACCTTCGCCCGGTGCCATCTAGTAGACAATCTGGTACAAATGCGTCGACTCCCACTGCTAAAAAAACTTGTGCTTGTGGTGGTTGATTTGTCAGAGGCCGCATTGCACAACATCATCCACTCCAGCTGCCCTACCCTGGAGCGCTTGTTGCTTGTTTTTGCAATGGAAATTTGTATCTGTTGTCTCAAAATAAAGTCGCCCCACCTTGTAAGCATGGGAATTTGTTTTTTTGGACATGATCTCATCATCGAAGATGCCCCTCCACTTCAAAGGTTGCTCCTTGATTCTGGTATAGTACCTTCACAAATAACTGTCACTACTGCAGGATGCTGCTAACACGACACTACGATCAGAGACCCTTCGACGAAACTGTGTGCGATGCAATAATCGCAAACGGTGGTGTAAAAGAACTGTCAAAAAAGGTGCAAAACGTTTGCGATGGCGGAGCCATCAAACACGGTTCAGATTTTAGTTGTTGTGCGATACACGGCATACGGTTTAGTCCAATGAACTGTTTGTGATGAGGCGGAACAAAAGAAACGGGCAGCATGATGAAGGCGTGTGCGATATACAGCATACGGTTCACTCGGATGAACTGTTTGTGATTAGGCAACATAAAAGAAATGGTCAGCCAGATCAAGGTGTGTGCGATTGAGGGCATGCGCTTCAGAAGGATTAACTGTTTGCGATTAGGCAACAGAACAGAAATGGGTCAGCCAGATCAAAGTGTCTACGAGTGACGGCATACACTTCACATGGATGAACTGTTTGCGATTAGCCACAACAAACTGAAACAGTTAGATAGATCAACGTGTGTGCGCTAGACGGGCACACACATTCTAATTAAAATAAACGTGAGCGATGGTAATAACGAGGGCGCACGGTTGTTGGAACAAGATGTGTGCTGACATTGCCTATTGCGGTGCACCCTATGGTGCAAATGCCATGTACGCGGCCGAGAAGGCGTACGTGCCCATGTTACGCCTTCCGGGAATAGTGTCGCACTTATAACCGTCAGCAAATTTTGAGCATGCGTCCCGTCACATTCCAAATTGCAAACCTGTTCACACCGATCAAAACCTAAACGGTTTCCCACTTAGGAGCGTATTACTACTCGGTTATAAATACTACTACTCCAAGATGATTGCACATTCCTCCTCAACTCCTCATCCACAAAAACAAACAAGTCATTCATCATCGTTCCCTTTGCGTCTGCCATGGCCAGCGTGAGTTATGGGTCAAGAGATTGCCATCAGGGAGATGCGAGCATGGAAGCGGATGCATGAGAGATGTCCCACCTCGCTGCGAACGCAACCAGCATGTCCCGCCGCACGGCCGTAGCAGCACCGAGGTCTCACCGCGCCGCCGAAGTAGCACGGAGGTCCCACCGTGCCGTCGATGCGATAGACTGGTCTGGCCGCGCCACGGAAGCAGAAGAGATGTCCCGCCGTGCCGCGAATGCAGCAGAGATGTCCTCCCACGCTGTGGCGGCCTGGGGAAATGTCTCGCGGGCAGGCGAGGACTCTTACAGGCGCATGCGTGTCATCGTCCTTAGGCAGATGGATCAGATCTCTAGCTAGGCGAGGTTGCAGGATGACATGAAAGCCTCGTTTGAACAGTCTACCAGCAACTAAATGAGAGCAATGCGAAACTCCGGGCCGAGCACGACCTGGTGAGGGCGAAGATTGTCGGAAGTGTGGAGCAGCAGCAGGAGACCACTGCCTTGTTGAAGAGGACCAGCGTCATCGTCGAGAAACTTATGGACGAGAATGCCATGCTGCGCATCGAGCGTAGAAGGCTGGTGGAGGAATCCGTGGATGCTCTCAAGCAGCATCTTGAGGACATGAAAGAGCTCATCGTCGCTTGCCGCAGAGACTAGTTCCCGCGGCCTGCAGCAACATAGAGTGAGCTAGATCATTGTCTTCCTTCTTCTTTTGCCCTTGTGTATTTCGGGCGTTGCCGCATGTGGCTTTTTTTAATTATGTTCCTAAATATGTAAGACAATTATTATCCACTGTCATCGTCCTTATATTCATCATGCTTGCTATAAGTCGCAGTCAATGCTATATAGGTCCATCGGATCTTACATCAAGATCCGTGCAAAACTTTCTTTTCAGATTTTCATTTTTCTCTCTTAAATCTCAGTCCAATGAGACATATAGCCACGTCGTAGAACAGGGGCTCGGGCGCCATTAATGGAGATGTTGGGAGGGAGGTGCGCGGCGGGTAGCAGTCAAAGGGCTCTCCTCCCGATGAGCACGCACAGGGGTCTGATCGCACGCCTCCCGTACTCAAATAGCTACCCCGCACGACACCTCCTAGCCAATTAAAAAAGGGGACGCGTGGTGGCACGTAATTGGTAAGTAGAACGCCCACGGTTTCAATAATACTTGTGTTTTTGATTTCTAACATGACAACACTTGTTCCAAAATGATTTTGTTGATTGTTAATGTGTGCGCCTTCGCAAATCGGACAGAAAAATTACCACATCATGTTTGTGCCATGTCATGACACCATGCCAAGTTTCATGATTTTCGGGCGTGTTTTGGATTTACAGTAATTAAAAAACCAAGTTTCTCAAACTTTCCGGCCGAGCCACGACGCCCAGATGTTTGAATTTCATTCCCATTTCTTGCATGGGACCTAGAAATTCACCCAAGGACACACATGTGATTTTTCAAACAACTTTGATGCACTGGAGCATGTGCTTGTAGTTCAAATTTGAATTATGCACATTAAATGCGCAGAAACTCAATTAATGTATAAAAAGGCCAAACGAACCCGAAATAATTCCAAGATTTAGCACGATACTGCTACCTCTTGAGCATGTGTTGGTTTTCCCTTGAAGAGGAAAGGGTGATGCAGCAAAGTAGCTTAAGTATTTCCTTTAGTTTTTGAGAACCAAGGTATCAATCTAGTAGGAGACTACACGCAAATCGCCTAGTACCTGCACAAACAATCAAGAACCTTGCGACCAACATGATAAAGGGGTTGTCAATCCCTTCACGGCCACTTGCAAAAGTGAGATCTGATAAAGATAATAAGATAAATATTTTTGGTATTTTTGTTGTATAGATTGAAAAGTAAAGATTGCAAAATAAACGGCGATAGAAATAGCTAGTTGATGGGAAAATAATATGATGTAAAGTAGACCCGGGGGCCATAGGTTTCACTAGTGGCTTCTCTCATGATAGCATATATTACGGTGGGTGAATAAATTACTGCCGAGCAATTGATAGAAAAGCGCATAATTATGAGAATATCTAGGCATTATCATGAACATAGGCAATACGTCCGTGTCAAGTAGTCCGAAACGATTCTGCATCTACTACTATTACTCCACACATCAACCGCTATCCACCATGCATCTAGAGTATTAAGTTCATAAGAACAGAGTAACGCATTAGGCAAGATGACATGATGTAGAGGGATAAACTCAAGCAATATGATATAAAACCCATCTTTTTATCCTCGATGGCAACAATACAATACGTGTCGGTTCCCTTTCTGTCACTGGGATCGAGCACCGCAAGATTGAACCCAAAGGTAAGCACTTATCCAATTGCAAGAAAGATCAATCTAGTAGGCCAAACCTAACTGATAATTCGAAGAGACTTGCAAAGATATCAAATCATACATATAGAATTCAGAGAAGAATCAAATATTGTTCATAGATAATCTTGATCATAAACCCACAATTCATCGGATCTCGACAAACACACCGCAAAAAGTATTACATCAAATAGATCTCCAAGAACATCGAGGAGAACTTTATATTGAGATCCAAAGAGAGAGAAGAAGCCATCTAGCTAATAACTATGGACCCGAAGGTCTGTGGTAAACTACTCACACATCATTGGAGAGGCTATGGTGTTGATGTTGAAGCCCTCCGTGATTGAATCCCCCTCCGGCGGAGCGCCAGAAAAGGCCTCAACATGGGATCTCACGGGTACAGAAGGTTGCGGCGGTGGAAAAAGTGTTTCGTGGCTCCCCTAGATGTTTTCAGGGTATAAGAGTATATATAGGCGAAAGAAGTAGGTCGGTGGAGCTGCGAGGGGCCCATGAGGGTGGGGGCGCGCCTACCCCCCTCGGCGCGCCCTCCTGCCTCGTGGCTTCCTTGTTGCTTCCCTGACTTCCACTCCAAGTCTCCTGGGTTGCGTTTTTTCCAAGAAAGATCCTCGCGAAGGTTTCGTTCCGTTTGGATTCCGTTTGATATTCCTTTTCTGCAAAACACTGAAATAGGCAAAAAAACAGCAATTTGCAGTCGGCCTTCGGTTAATACGTTAGTCCCAAAAATAATATAAAAGAGCATATAAAAGCCCATTAAACATCCAAAACAGATAATATAATAGCATGGAACAATCAAAAATTATAGATACGTTGGAGACTTATCAAGCATCCCCAAGCTTAATTCCTGCTCGTCCTCGAGTAGGTAAATGAGAAAACAAAATTTTTGATGTGGAATGCTACCTAGCATAATTTTCAATGTAATTTTCTTTATTGTGGCATGAATGTTCAGATCCGAAAGATTCAAGACAAAAGTTTAATATTGACATAAAAATAATAATACTTCAAGCATACTAACTAAGAAATTATGTCTTCTCAAAATAACATGGCCAAAGAAAGCTCATCCCTACAAAATCATATAGTTAAGCCATGTTTCATTTTCGTCACACAAAATGCTCTCATCTTGCACAACCCCGATGAGAAGCCAAGCAATTGTTTCATACTTTAGTATTCTCAAACTTTTTCAACTTTCACGCAATATATGAGCGTGAGCCATGGACATAGCACTATGGGTGGAATAGAATATGATGATGGGGTTGTGTGGAGAAGACAAAAAAAGAGAAAGTCTCACATTGACATGGCTAATCAATGGGCTATGGAGATGCCCATCAATTGATTTCAATGCGAGGAGTAGGGATTGCCATGCAGCGGATGCACTAGAGCTATAAATGTATGAAAGCTCAACAAAAAGAAACTAAGTGGGTGTGCATCCAACTTTCTTGCTCACAAAGACCTAGGGCATTTGAGAAAGCCCATTGTTGGAATATACAAGCCAAGTTCTATAATGAAAAATTCCCACTAGTATATGAAAGTGAAAAAATAAGAGACTCTATTATAAAGATCATGGTGCTACTTTGAAGCACAAGTGTGGAAAAAGGATAGTAGCATTGTCCCTTTCTTTTTTTGGGCCTTCCTTTTTTATTTGGCCTTTCCTTTTTTTGGCCTTTCCCCTTTTTTGACCTGGAAGACTGCAGGGCTTACACCCCATAGCATTTTATTAGAAAAGAACAATCTACAGATATAAAGTTCCTCAAGAGGAGGAACAAAGAAAAATAAAAAAACTTTACAAGAAAAGCTACAGCAATCTACTAAAAGAAAGGAAAAGCACTAAAAACTACAACAAGGAAAGAAAAAAGATACAAATAAGATGGCCCTCAAGGGGGCAGGAAATCAATCCATTTGAGTAGAGCTTCCTTGTATCTGGTCTTGATCCGGTGAGAAAGAAGTGTAATATCATGAATAAACCCATTTCTCCACTGCCTGAAAGTTGGGTTGACATGCCTAAAAGCCCTGTCATTCCGAACTTTCCAAATATTCCACCATGCAAGAAATACCACCTCTGAGAAAAAAAGGCTTATTAAACTCCTTCCTGGCATGTAAGGCAATTTGCACCATATCGTTGCTATCCAACCAGGAAACTTGTAGGTAGTTCCAGATTCTCATACTGAAGTTACATTGGAAGAACAGATGGTTCCTATCCTCAATTACTCCAGTCGGACATAGGACACAACTAGGTCCATCATCGATTGTCCAATGGCGTCGTTGGATCATATCCTTGGTGTTAACTCTGTCCATAATTACCAGCCATGCAAACATTTTAATTGTCATGGTACAACAACTCTTCCAAACCCAGCTCAGAATAGGATTGGCAGGAACAGGCTGGTGGACAAAATCATAGTACTTTTTTGCTGAGTATTCCGCCTTTTCCCATGCCTCCAAGTCCAGATATCATTACAACCATTGTCCAAGGAAGACACAGATAGTAAGCTTGATAACTGACTGAACTCCCTAAAAGCTAGTTCAGACAAGGGTAAAGGAAACATTTGTTGCAAATTTCCTGTCTGTACCACTTCCATGACAGAAATGTTCTTCTACAGGCAAAACGAGAAAAGTCTTGGAAACCTTTCTTGCAAAGGAATGCTGGACCGGTCAATCTCCCAATGGTCAGACCAAAAAAGCATAGAGTCTCCTTTGCCAACAGTGACAGAGGTAACAGCCCTATACTTGTCCATCAATTCACAAATGTCCCTCCACCAGAAGGAGCCACAAAGAGTAGTGTCATGAGGAATTCTCTTAAAGTAATATGAGCCCCACACCAAACGAACCCATGGCACATCTGCTTTATTATAGAATTTATTCAGGTACTTAAGAAGCAGTGCATCATTCTGTAGTCCCAGATTCAGGATTCCAAGCCCCCACTTCATCTTAGGCCTGCAGACAAGGGGTCAAGCAGCCAAAGAGTGTCCCTTCTCCTGTCCATATTTCCTCCATAGGCACTGCCTTTGAATCCTTTCTAACTGCTTCAGAATACCTTGTGGCAAAGACAGACTACAAAGGAAGAATATAGGCAATGAAGATATCACTGAATTTACCAATTGCAACCTACTGCCTTGTGGTAGAAACCAAGAGCTAGCAGTTGGCCTTCTTTCCATGCAGTCAACCAAAGGTAACAAATCAACAATTTTGGGCCGAGTGGTTCCAACAGGGAGTCCCAAATAAGTGAAGGGCATTGAACCTAGCTGACAACCAAACTGAGCAGCAAGTGCAGAGGCAACAGAGGCTTCCACATTGATTGGGTACATTGAAGATTTATGGTAGTTAATTTGCAGTCCAGTTGCCAAAGAAAAGGAGTTCAACACTGATTTGAGGACATCCAACTGTGCTGAGTCAGCATTCACAAACAGCAAAGTATCATCAGCATACTGTACTACTGGATAATCAGGATCATGTGTTGGCAATGGCAAGGTTAACAGGCCCTTAAACAAAAGATCATTGATCATGGTCTGCAGAAGATCATCATCAATCACAAAAAGCAAAGGAGAGATAGGATTTCCTTGCTTTACACCACATTTGCACTTGAAATGTTTTCCAGGCACACCATTTAACAGGATAGAGGAGGTTGTAGAAGATAATAGCTGTTTAACCCATGTGATCCATTTGCTATGAAATCCTTTTGCCACAAGAATTTTCAAAATTGCCTCATGCTGAATAGAGTCAAAAGATTTTTCAAACTCAAGCTTGAGCAATATGATTGGCTTCTTGGAATGGTTGCATTGATGAATATACTTTTTGAGTCCAAGCAATACAATCCAGAATTGTTCTTGATTTAATGAAGCCATACTGATTCTTATGAACACAGTTGGTGATTTCATCTTGAAACCTGTTAGCTGCCAGTTTAGTCAGAAATTTCAGTCCCACACTTGTCAAAGATATTGGCCTAAAATCTCCTACACCCTCAGGTGTTTGCTTTTTTGGGATTAAAGTAATGAAAGCTTCACTAAGGTTTTCCAAAAGAGCAGATCCTGCATGAAATTCATTCACCAGCCTAATAAAATCACAGGATATGATTGACCAGCATTTCTTCATGAAAAGGCCATTAAAACCATCTGGCCCTGGTGCCTTATCAATGGGCATTTCTTTTATGAACTTTTCAATCTCCTGCTGCTGAAAAGGTTTTGTGAGCACCTCAAGACCCTGCACTCTTGGGATAAGTGAGAGAATGTCATTACCCAACAAAATTGGTTTAACAGTTCCCATTCTGCCCTTGAAAGCATCCAAAAATTCATTAGCTATTTCCCCATGATCTGAAGAAACTGTTCCATCAGACAGTTGCAGACTAGCAATAGAGTTCTTCCTATACCTCTCTGTTGCCATGGCCTGGAAGAATTTTGAATTTTCTTCTCCCACCTTGATATATCTGATAGTGCACCTTTTCCTCCAGTATAAGAACTGCAAATGTAAAAGGTGCTCATGATGCATCTTAACTATCTTCCTGAAGTTGCATTCATGTATGGAAAGAGGCCTCCAATCCTCCAAATCATCCAGCCACAGAATTACCCAATTGCACTTTTCAATCAATGATTTGATATGTGATCACCCCTTCTGCCATTTCTTGAGTGCAAACCTCAACGATTTTAATTTGTCCATTATAACTGCAGTTATATGAGTCTTATCACTACAAAAAAAAGACACATCCGTGAAATTTTGGGCCGAACGAATTTTTTTCTGTCATACATATGACACTTCTATGACGATAATTGTGACAAAACCCGGTATCATCATAGATGTGGTGGGCTCCTACTTCTATGACAAAAAATCATGACAGAAAATGGGCTTTTCGTCCTGGGCGGGCCGGAGACGCAGCTGCATGACATTCTTTGGGCTGTCCATGATGGAAAAAACCATGGTAGAAGCGAGGGCGAGGAAAATTTCAGGGAGTTCCCGGTTACGGTGGGAGGTCGGGGGCCGAGCGATGCGCGTTTCTCTCGTACACGTACGCGCGTGTGTGCGAGGCGTTGGCTCTAACTGAACCCGAGCGAGGCATTGGGCTCTAACTGAACCCGAGTGATTGCACTGCAGGCTACGCGTTATTGAACCCGAGCGATCGATCGATGGCTGTTAACTGAACCCGATCGAGCGATTCCTTCGCTATTGCTGCTAACGGAAGCCGATCGATGTTGCCTCTGGATGAACAGTGAGCGTTGCTGGGGGGGTTTGGATGAACAGTTCCCAGTGGGAGTGGATGAATAGGACCCCGTGGTGTTGCCCCTGGATGAACAGGACCCCAATCGATCGAGCCGGTTGGGGCTGGATGAACAGGACCCCGTGGAGGGCAGGATGAACAGGACCACCCCGTGGAGGGCAGAATGAACAGTAGACGGTGGAGGGCTGGATGAATAGTAGCCCGTGGAGGGGTGGTTGAACAGGAGCCCGTGGAGAGGGCTGGTTGAACTGTAGCCGATGGAGTAGCGCGTGGTGGAGGCTGGATGAACAGGAGCCCGTGGGTGAACAGTCGCAGGTGGAGGCTGGAGGAGGTCGACGGTGGATGAACAGTAGCCCGTGGAGGCGGGAGAGGGTCGACGGTGGAGATGAACAGTGTCCTGTGGAGTCCTGTTTTGCGGTACGCCACACCCCTCCCGATGAACAGGACCCCCGTTTCGACCATAGCGCTCCAACACAAGTCGTTTCCTCTGTTTTGCGGTACGCCACACCCCTCCCGATTAACAGGACCCCCATTTTGACCGTAGGAGGTCTGTTTCCTCCATTTTGCGGTACGCCAGACCCCTCTCGATGAGCAGGATCCCGTTTCAAACATGGCCGGTCGAACACAAGGCCATTTCCTCCGTTCTGCGGTACGCCAGGCCTCGTTTCCATCGGCTGTTCCGTCCAAGCCCTCCCAATGAACACAACGACGCATTCCGTTCCGACCCAGCCGGTTGGCTCCCCATGAACACGACGACGACGCTGTTTCTCCGTTCTGACAAAGCCATTTACACGAGCCCTGGCCGTACGTATGCACGAGTAGGCGTTCGAGACCCTGCCCATATGTACGTACGTGGCCGTATTTTCTTTCTTGCACACTGGCCGCTGTACGTACATGTACATGCTACGTGCGCGCCTCTACTATGACACGTGCGCGCCTCTACATCGACCAGTATGAACGTACACGTTCGCGACCAGAATGACAATGCTACGTACGCTTCGACCAGGTGGGTCCCGACTGTCAAGCACTTCCTTGCCTGCGAAGATGTAGCTGGTGGGTCCCAGCAGTCAGGGGGGAAAATCGTTTTTTTTGCCCGGACGCACTTCCTTGCGTGCGAAGATGTAGCTGGTGGGTCCCAACAGTCAGGGGGAAACGTTTTTTTCGTGAAATACAGTGGCCCGTCCGGTGGGTCCCGGCTGTCAGGTGGAGGAATCATTATTTTCCGCATAATAAGGAGGCACTTCGTTGCTGCGGCCGTGGACCCAGCTGTCAGTCTCTCCACGTACAGTCCACGTCCGATGGAAGTCGTTCCTTAACCACGTTGACCACGCCGCACCGAGAGCACCAGGGCGGTGGATGACGGCGAGGCCTAGGAAGGGGACGACGGGGAGCCGGGGAAGACGCGGCAGTGGAAGCCCGCGTGGAGAGGAGTACGAGGGTTCACTGGTTCGGCTGCGGTGTGAGGCTGCCGTCGCCGCAGGGCCTGGCCAGTGGTGGGAATAGTAGGGGGTGGTGAGGCCTCTGCGGCAGCACAGCCGGCCACGGGAGGCAGGAGCATGCGGCACGACCGGCGCTGCTTTGGGCGGCTGGAGCAATAAGACCAGAGGTTGAAGAAGCACTACGGCCGTTGGATGGACATCGTACAGTCACTGGAGCTAGAATCGTTCATATTGACTAAAGTTGACAAAGGCCCCCATCCCAGTCAACTTAGTAGGCCCACAAGTCAGCCTCCCACCATGGTGGGTCCCAGCTAGCAGGGGGAGTATTCATTTTTTTTGTGCGTAATAAGGAGGCACTTCCTTGCGTGCGAAGATATAGCTGGTGGGTCCGAGCTGTCAGCGGCGGTAACGTTTTTTTCGCGAAATACAGAGGCCCTTTCGGTGGGTCCCTGATGTCAGGTGGAGGAATCATTATTTTGCGCGTAATAAGGAAGCATTTCCTTGCGTGCGGCCGTGGACCCAGCTGTCAGCCTCTCCACGTACAGGCCATTTCAGATGCATGTCGGTCGTTGACCACGTTGACCAGGCCGCGCCGAGAGCACCAGGGCGATGGACGACGGCGAGGCCTGGGAAGGGAACGACACGGAGGCAAGGAAGACTCGGCAGTTGTTTCCCACGCGAAGGGGAGTACAACTGTACGAGGGTTTACTGGTTCGTCTGTCGTCGCCGGAGAATAACAGCAGGTGTGGGTGAGTAGAGGGATGGCTAGGCCAGCGATGGGAGTACGGTGGGGCGGTGAGGCCTGCGCGGCAGCAGAGCCGGCCGTGGGGAGGAGGGAGCAGGCAGTCCCACCGGCTCTTGTTTGAGCGGCTGGAGCAGGAAGAGCAGAGATTGAAGAAGCACGACGGCCGTTGGATGGCCATCCAACAGTCACTGCTTGTGCGTCAACCTTTTTTTTAGGAAAGCCTCAAATCTGTGGAAGACAGCATACAGCCCATCTGCCATTATTTCTAATAATTTACAGCCCATTTGCTAATTATTAAGGTTTTCTTGGAGCCCACATTCTTTTCGTTAGCATTACAACCCATATTGTGGCCACGGTTAAAAAATTAAACGAAATTTTGCATATTTCGGTGCGGTCCGAACTGCTTTTAATCCCGAAATTTCGACTCACATTCAAACTGATTTTAAAAATAAATGTATATCAATATAAAATCCAACAAATTCTCGACGCATAAAAATTAATGTAATTTAAAATCTCGAAATGAAAAAAAGATATTAGAAACTAATTGCCGGTTTGATGTGTTTTAAAAATGTACAGCCCATTTCTCATTACTGATGGGCCATTTTCTCGGCCAGCCGAATGAAAGCTCTCCTCGTCTTGAAAGATTTGCAGCCCAAAAGGCCGGACAAAGCGACTTACTTGGCAAATCACAAAAAAACTGGGTTGTGGCCGTGGACCCAGCTGTCAGCCTCTCCATGTACAGTACTATTCCGATGGAAGTCGTTCCTTGAACACGTTGACCACGCCGCACGGAGAGCACCATGGTGGTGGACGATGGCGAGGCCTAGGAAGGGGACGACGCGGAGCCGGGGAAGACGCGACAGTGGAAGCCCGCGCGGAGAGGAGTACGAGGGTTCACTGGTTCGGCTGCGGTGTGAGGCTGCCGTCGCCGCAGGGCCTGGCCAGCGGTGGGAATAGTAGGGGGCGGTGAGGCCTCCGCGGCAGCACAGCCGGCCACGGGAGGCAGGAGCATGCGGCACGACCGGCGCTGCTTTGGGTGGCTGGAGCAAGAAGACCAGAGGTTGAAGAAGCACTACGGCCGTTGGATGGACATCGTACGGTCACTGGAGCTAGAATCGTTCATATTGACTAAGTTGACAAAGCCCTTCGTCCCCATCAACTTAGTAGGCCCACAAGTCAGCCTCCCACCAAGGTGGGTCCCAGCTAGCCGGGGGAGTATTCATTTTTTTGTGCGTAATAAGGAGGCACTTCCGGTGGGTCCCAGCTGACAGCGGGGGGAACGTTTTTTTCACGAAATACGGTGGCCCGTCAGGTGGGTCCCAGCAGTCAGGGGGCAAACTTTTTTTCACAAAATACAGTGGCCTGTCCAGTGGGTCCCTGCGGTTAGTTGGAGGAATCATTATTTTCCGCGTAATAAGGAGGCACTTACTTGCTGCGGCCGTGGACCCAGCTGAGACTCTCCACTTACAGTATACTTCCGATGGAAGTCGTTGCTTGACCACATTGACCTCGCCGCGTTCCGTTGCATGCATGCGTCCATGGGCGTGGTGCGTCCCCACTGTCAGCCTCTCACGTACAGTCATCTTCCGATGACTCTCAGTTGTTGACCACGTTGACCACACCATGCCGAGCGCACCCAGACTGGAGCAACCCGGAGATGGGGAAGACATGGCAGTGGAGTTGCAGATGGAGAGGAGTGGGAAACTTCACTAGTTCGGGTGCGCGGCAGCACAGCCGCGATGCCGCCCACGGGAGACAGGAGCAAGAACAGAGGTTGAAGAAGGAGCACGACTGTTGGATTAACATCCAACGGTCCAGCTGCTAGAATCATTTGTTGATTAAGTTGACAAAGCCGTGCGTACACGTCCGCTTAGTAGGCCCGCAAGTTAGTCACCAAATCTGACGGGTCCCAGCTGTCAACGGGATGAATATTTTTTCACAAAACAAGGAGGCACTTCCTTCCGTGCGAAGATACAGCCGGTGGGTCCCAGCTGTCAGGTGGAGGAAACATTTTTTCAGCTTAATAAGGAGGAACTTTCCTTGCGTGTGACCATGGACCTCGTGGGTCCCAGCCGTCAGGCTCTCCACGTACAGTCCTCTTCCGATGACTCTCGTTTGTTGACCACGCTGCACCGAACGCAGCGAGGCGGTGGATGACGGCGAGGCCCCGGACGGGAACGAGTCGGAGATGGGAAAACGCGGCAGTGGAGTCACAGATTGAGAGGAGGAGAAGGGTTATAACTGGTTCTGTTGCGGCGTGGGGCTGTAGTCTGTGGAGAATAACAAGAGGTGTCGAGGGGTGGAGGGATAGCATGGCCGGCAGTGGGGTAGCGCTTCGCAGCGATGCATGCTAAGCAGAGCCGCCGGAGGCCGGACCAGACGGTCCCGGCGACGCTGGAGGAAGAACACGAGAGATTGAAGGTGCATGCCGGCCGTTGGATATAAATCCAATGGCCGTGGATGGCACAATCATTTGTTGACCAAGTTGACAATGCCCTGCGTAGACTTCGACCTATTGGCCCACATGTCAGCCTGCAAAAATGTGGCATATATTTAACCCATGTTTTCTAGAATGTACAGTCCATTTGCTGGGCTGGGTGAACAAATAATTGCGCGTCAATCAGGCCCATTTATATTTTCTAAGAAAACCCAGCCCATTTGCACTTCCATGAAATACACATGTTAGGTGGGCTCGTTATATATATAATGTTATGTTAGAAGGAGCAATTAATATCAAACAATAAACCGGAGAGGCACATTATATATATATAATTAAGAAATAAGCGAGTTATTGCTCAAAATAAAAATGAGCGCGTTATTATTAAATTGGTCCTTAAAATCTTCGCAAGCTTTTGTACGCAATCACCAGGATTTTCCTTGCCTGTGAGTCAAAAACAACGAGGATTTTCCTTGCCAACTTCCGTTAAACATTTACTTTTATAAGTTAATAACACGTGGGATGTTTTTATAATGTATATATAAGTCTCTATAAAATATACGATAATAGTAATAATATAAATATATATAATGTGGTTAGAAGGGAAAACATAAATTGGACACATCATTACTTTTATAAGAGACCTGCGTTTTATACCCCACAGTAGGCATACTAACAAGTTCACACACAAATACAATAGAAAAGGTAAACATTCATATCAAACTTAGGTTCACAGGACACGTTCATATTCATAGCCAACATTCACTATCAACAACTCAAAAGATTCATATATACACAAGCTCAGCATATCTATGCATCCAAATGATCGATAGATCACACGACAATATTCATACATAATTCACAAAAAGATTCAGATATACACACATTCAGTATGTTTATGCATCCAAATGATTGAGATCACAGCCAATATGATCCATGGATGAACTTTAATTACCTTGGGTACAGACTGGTAAATGGTGTTCAATCGGAGGTACTTCTTGCTAAAATTAGTTCTTGTACGAGTAAACTTTCGAGTACATAAGAGGCAGCACAGACAATCTGAACTTTGCTTGTAGGTTTATCCTCAAATAGTGGCCTCGTGCCGAGGGAGGTTTGAGCAACTTGGCCACTACTTTCATCCAACTAGTTTACTGGCTCATCTTGGTCATGTATCTCGCCAAAATTCTACATTGCAGACGAGAAAGGAGGCGGTTGAGAAAATGAACCACCCAAATTTTTTGTGCAGTTCAACTGAAATGGAGCATCCTTGGCATGCAGACTGATTAAGTGCCAGATGAATATACGCGTCAACCAACTTGTCTGGAATCTTTAGACTCCATGCCATATAGTTCGCTACCATATGTGCTGATAACCAAAAGGCACAAGTTGGGACCAAAGACTGGACTGCGTTTTTCTGGGCTATGCACCAAGCAATATTTTTGGCGTTTACTCTCCTAATACTTGGAGTTTGACAATTGGTTGACGCCGGTTGATACTCGAATGAATATAGGCACTTCTTGTCAACATCGATGCTTGTCTGAGTGAACTTTGGAGTACATAGCAGCAGCATAAGTACCTGTCCATCTGATCATTTTGTGCAGTTCTACTAAAATCACCCGATGTAATGATTTGCCTGCGAGTTCAGGCTCCAAATTACTCCTTTATGAAATCGGCAAACAGTAGCACAATACCAAATTACCAATACATATGACATGCACAATAATCAGGATAAAGACCAGTACCAACCTGTGTGAGGTAGCATATCAATTACTATTTCCTTTGACTGGAAGCCGAGATAAGCCAAGCGACTGACCGCAAAGGAAGAAAGCAAGCGGAGATTAGCGACTGACAGGAAAGGACGGAAGCTGTCGAGGCAATGAAGCACCCAAAGTTTTTGTGCAGTTCCACCAAAGTCGAGCATCCCTGTTGGCACATATATTGAGATAGTGAGATTACTGTAATAGTGGGACTAGTTGATGAAACATACACTAACAAATAGAAGCACCCTCATTATCTTAATGGGTAAAGTTAGCAACATAGTAGTCTTGCTTAAAGAGAGGTATTAGTTTATTTAATCAGTGCCAATTAGCTCAACTCAACACTCAAAGCATTGCCATTTATCATAGGTTGCAAAACTTTAACGTGCAAAGATAAAGGAGTTTCTCATGACAGTAGCACGATACAAATAGAGATGACAACAAACTAATATGGATGAAGGCCTTAGGCCCGTACCAACCTGAGAAAAAAAGCTTATTCATGTAGTCCCATAAGAGATGATAAAGCAATCACTGGAATCACACAATAGTATATATTTTTGTGCACTTCAAATGTATGGTTGAAATCACTCTTGTTTACCAGTGCTGAGATTATATCAAAAGATTATCAAGAACTTCTAGCAGAGTTAAAGCACTGGCTGGGATACAGTTCATTGTATTGTCTTGTGTAGTTCCACTAAAATGTATGATTGGCACAACATGATCCCTATTTGCACAAGTAGGAACAAGGTGAAACCTTCATTAGCTTAGTGAGAAAGGATAGGAAAACATTAGCATATTACTCAAACAGTAGCATCAAATTCATGATGGACAATACGCAAAACATTGCCTCATTGAACCAATGGCAATAAATTGACATGCAAAACAATAGCACTATTATGTCATGACACTAATAATATTCCCTCCCTGCTCCACCACATGATTCACCTCCATAGACAAACATACACACGTACATGATTCAGCATAGGGTCCTACTAAAGATTTGTTTAACTCCAACAGGAAAATTAGGCAGTAATAAATTCGTGGTACTTAAGTACTCCTAATTAATTAAGTGAGACAGCAGAAGTGGAACGGCTCCCTGGAGGATCGTCTCACATGTAAGGTAGTCATTGCCGGAGCCCTTGAATGGCCTCAACTAAGGCCTCTGGCTTCAGCAAGATCGCCTTGGCACTGTTTATTCTTCTTCTTCTTCCTCTTCATGCTCTGTTTCTCTTTCTCCTCACCAGTTGGTGAAACCAAGTACATGATTGGCCTTCTAATTCAGAATTGGTTTTGTCAGTAAGGGAGTACAAGTGTACTAGTAAAAAAACAACATTATTTTCTCATGGCAGTCAGAAAATAGAGATGAACACATGCATTAAATATCATTCTTACCTAAATGAAGGTTATGGCGCCAATATGGATGATGAGGATTGGAACACAGATCTCCTTTGTGCAGTTCCACCAAAATGAACCAACTGTTCCATTCTGACATTCCAGTTAAACAGCACAAAAGTCACTTCTTTTAAGAAGAGTTTTGTGCAGTGCACCAAAAGGTCACAACAGCAACCAGGTGAATTGGATATCCCTGTTTGCACAAAAAGGCACAGAGGAAACAGTCAGAGTCTCAAACAATTACAGGCAAAAACATTTGGCTAAACTTGTCATGGCTTATAACAGTGGCATGGCTTCATTTTTACCAGGGACATTAGATTAAGAACAGCTAAGGCTGCGTTCGGTTCACAGGTTTGGTGCAGGATTTTCGTAGGAACACAATTCCTACGGTATTCTTTCCCTTCCAACCGTTCGGAACACGGGAAAGGTGAATAGTGTTTCATAGGAAAGCTGGTCTGGTAGTACTGATTCCATAGGATTAGAAACATCCACGTGCTGCTCATTTTTTGGGAGAAAGCCCAAGGCAGGCGCTCGCTGCCATGCGTTAGACAGGTTGCTGTGTTGTGTTGCCGGAATAAAAAAATCAACCTATGTGTGGTACGTGAGGTGAGGACAAGAGTAGTCACTATGCAGCTGAATAAACAAATAGCATCTCATACGGCCAAGCATGCTACTCTAAAAAAATCTGTACATTTCGTAGTCCATCCGAACACATTCTCTTGAGAGTTTCCTCCGGTTCGCTGTTCCATAGTTTTATACCTACATTCCTTTCCCATTCCTCTATTTTCATCAAGACCTATGTTTTCTGCCCCTTTATTCCGAACGGAGCCTAAATATTTGGTATAAGGGCATGGGACAGTGGGTGCACCAGCAGTCCAGCACCATTTACGTAAATAGGGGCATAAAGTGGTGATTCATAGTTTGTTGCCCCGAGAAACAAACATCCAAGAAACATATCTGGGTTGGTCCCATTTTTGTTCACTCTAGCCACCTACTCCTATGTGTGGATAGCAAATCTAGTCCTGGTCATACCACTGTGTACATCGTTACCCCTATATTTCCCTTTTCGACCAAGAGACCGGTTGGATGACCAGTCTGTACTACTTTCACTCCCTTTCCTTCCTGTTTGTACCAAGTCCGATGTACATACTAAATTCCCCCACCCCCACTTTATTTCTTGTTTGAACCAAGTACTCCCTCCGTCCGGAATTACTTGTCATCAAAATGGATGTGTCTAGAACTAAAATACATCTAGATACATCCATTTCAATGACAAGTATTTTCGGACGGAGGGAGTACAAGATTCGACTCCATGAAGTAGCTTTACCTCTAACAATAGAAGAAGAAAAAATGTGACGTTGGACCATCCGATCGAGAGGGGCTGAGAGGTAGAAAATGATGCACATGCAGCGACGTAGTGAGCTGGGGAAGTAGAGCTAAGGCGGTTGCGAACGAAGATATACCTGAAGGTCGTCGGGATGTGGATAGGTGGGCGGCGGGAGGCCGAATCCGCCCACAGGCAACGACGAAGGGATCGGAGGACCTCCCGCGCCGGTGCTCGGCCAGAGATAACGGTGCGGCCGGCAGTGGGTCTCCTCCCTCGCTGTCGACGACGGCCTAAATGCTGCCCCTCCTCCCCTTCACCGGCGGAGGGGGATACGGCCGGATCTGTAACCAGCGGTGAGGATAGAAAGCCAGTGTTTTTTGAAGGGAGAAAGACAGTGTTACTACCCCTATCTTGTTTAGATCTGGAGAGGATGAGAGTGTGTGAATAGAGAAACCCTAGCAAGCAAGCGCGGAGTGTGACACCCAAAAATTTATTTGGATTTTTCAAAAGATTTTATTGGACTTGAGGGAGGTGATTTAAATTTTTCTTCCAAAGAAACCTCCCTTTCAATATATTTTTTTATGGCAAGAGTTTTTTTATTTTGGATTCACCCAAGACTTGCTTTTGGTCTTGGAGGTCCTTGCCTTTTTATTTTGACTCAAGACAAAATACTTTTCACTTGAGAAAAATGCCTTTTGAAAATCTCTTTGAAATTTGCACTATGGCTTTTGGAATGATCCTTTACCACTTTCAACAATTCCCTCTTGCCATGGCCTTAGTGCAAATCCACTCTCCTAAACCTTCCCTCATCTTTGGATCATGTTTTGCATCAAATCCAGCAAGTTGTACCTCTCCATATAATTATTTTCCTTTTAAATCTTATCAAATAAATTTCTGTCTTCTATTCTAGCCCTTGGAGATTTACAAAGGAGCTACCATCTCTGCTTTGATTTTTCCCCCAAACCAACTCCCCTTCCTAGTCCTTTGAACCCTCAACCAAGATCCATGAAGATCCACTGGTCTTCAGTTCAAATTTTTCAAACTACACTTGCTGCAAGTTTGGACCAGATTTGTCAAATTTGGTGAAATTCATTCAAATCCTTCTCCAAATATTCCAAGTAAAATCAGGCAGCCTCTAGGTACATTGAGTGGTCACCTCACCAAGTCCCAGCCCCAGGAAATTTTTTCTCATTGCCAAATCATTCTGTCGAACACCTGTAGTGCATTGTCAATGTCAAGTTCAGTAAAGTTCAGAAACAGTTTCAGTACACTGTCGTTTTCTTCAGAACTTGTTGTCGATCTCGACAGTGCCTCGATGTCGCCTTGCTCCCCGTCCCCTCCCCCTTGTTGCTGCACCGCACGAGCGCCTGGACGCTTGCGGACGTCGGCGACGAGCAGGAGGAGGTGCGCCGCCCCGTGACCGACGCCAGCGGCGGCTTTGCGGCCACCAGAGAGAGGCGCGGCGCCGACGGCGCCACCCAGCGCCGCCCAAGCCACCGGAGCTCGCCGCGTGGCCTTCCACTCCCCAGAACGCGCTGCCACCCTCGTCATGAACCGCTGGGCGCGGAGCGCGCTCTCTGCCGCCGACGTGCCCGTGCGGCCACCCCACCGTGGACCGACGCCATTACGCCAAGACCAACTCAGTTTAGCAGTGGAACGACACCAGTAAACCTCACTGATGCTGCCTGGCCACTCAAACCACCTGCTCAACCACTACCTTGCCGTAATCGCTCGCCGGAGATTCTCTGTTCATGGCCACCCCCTCGATCCGCCTATAAATAGAGGCCCCGAGCTTCAACTCGAACTCACCCCACCTCTGCACTCCACCTAGAGCATGCCTAGCCACTAGAAGAGCCCCGAGGAGGTCTCCTTCCTCGACTCCGGCCGCCGCGACCCACCACGGGATCCAGCTCGATTCACCCCCGTGCATGCACCTCCGCCTCCCATCTCTTGCATGTAGCTTCCCTATGCATCCACTCTTCTGACCCGCGCTTCAATTCGAGGTTTGCAGCTCACCACCGGAGTTCCCCACCATCACCCGAACCGCCGTCCGCCGGAGAAAGTGTCGCCGTCGACGTGGTGCTCTCCGTCGGTCGAGTCCACCACCCACCGAAGCGGAAGGACACGCTGAAGCTCTTGGTACCCTCCGATCTTCCTGACTCGCCGTGGTTCGACGCCGGCGTCCACCGCAGTCTTCGGGCGCCGGCGAGCTTTTTGAACCTGACATGTGGACCCCCATGTCAGCCTCTGTTCTATTCTCCCTCGAACCGTTTTCTGTTGGCGCCTTTGGGCAAAATACGTTTTCCCTTTTTAGCTAGGACATTTCTTTCCGAAGCATTTTCTGTTTTCTCAGTTTAAACCCTGGAACTTTTCTGTTTCATTACAGATGAGTCCCTGGACAGAAACCTTTATAACTTTTTAATAAAAAGGGATTTTTGAGTGATTCTTTTTCTGACAGTCTTAAAATTTTGTCTAGTTTTTTATGGGATTTACTTGGAAAATTTTTGGAGAAATTTTTATGCACGCGTTGGTTTTCACGTTAGTGCCCATTTTCGTTATGCCGTAGGTTCCGGAAGAGGTGACGGAGCCGCGAACTTCGCCGAGCTAGACTCCGACTTCGCTGAACCAGGCAAGCATGTTTGAACCTTGGATATGATAGGTGTTTTGCATGTTTGCGTGACAGTTTGTGCGTGGCATATGAGTGTCAGTGAGTACCTCGTTGCTTGTGAGGCAACTACCCGCTTTTTCCGAAGTCGCGATGATCTCTGGTGAGAGATGGCCTAATCATGTGGTGACATGAAGGGCAGCAAGGTGGTACTGTTGTAGCATACCAGCCTTGCGTCATCCGACGAATTCCGACGTTAACGTGGACGGAGTCACGTTCTCGTTCTTTTCCCCTCCGTGCTGCCACATGTTTCATTTGCCAGGGTGCGGTTTAGTAAGTTGGTAACCTCTTTCCGTGTACACACCAAACAGAGGGGCCGGGATGATGGTTCCTTGGCCTAGGATTAAAGCCAGTCATCCGGTCAGGGGGCATGGGTGTTTCCGGTTGGGACCGAGAGGGGGGGCACCCCCTTAGAGCGCGCGTATAGAAATTTGATCCCATGCTACGCGAGGTTGTAGCCTCCCCGTCTCAAGGATTTTCTTGAACGTTGCCGAGGGTGATCCCTGGCTTCGGAATGTTGAATGGGTGTGTACTGGTTAGACGTGTTTCTTCCAAAACACCGTAAACGGAACTAGTCCCCGTGACTACTGAAATCCGTTGGCTGTGGTTAAGTACAAACTCTGCAGAGTCAAATTCTTCCAAGTCATCGTATCCATGATCAAGTAGTAATCAGTATATCCATATCTATCCGCGTGGAAAACTTGTCCCCGGTGAACAAGCTCAAGTGGTAAACCCAGTTTAATTATTATTACTGTGGATGGACTAACCTTATATTTGTCTCGTACTTGTAATAATTTATAATCTCGAGCTACTGAATTATTGAGCTACAATATAAGCCCTTTATGTGACGTCGCGCAGACGTCCGACTGTGGCGTGTTTTTGTTTCTTACTTGAAATATAAGCCCTTTATGTGATGTCGCTCAGACGTCCGACTGTGGCATGCACTGCCTTTATTTTCTGTTATAAGCGCTTTATGTGGTGTCGCCCCGACGCCCGACTGTGGCATTATTACTCTTGCAGTTTCCTCTCGAGGAGTCATTCAGACACTCGTTTGGCACCAGTATTATTATTTTTGCAGTTTCCTCTCGAGGAGTCACTCAGACACTCGTTTGGCACCAGTATTATTATTTTTGCGGTTTCCTCTCGAGGAGTCATTCAGACACTCGTTTGGCACCAGTATTATTATTTTTGCAGTTTCCTCTCGAGGAGTCATTCAGACCCTCGTTTGGCACAAGTATTATTATTTTTGCAGTTTCCTCTCGAGGAGTCATTCAGACCCTCGTTTGGCACCAGTATTACTATTCTTGCAGTTTCCTCTCGAGGAGTCATTCAGACCCTCGTTTGGCACCCAGTTTGTACTATCTCTATGTCTGAACGCACTGGTTAATTTGTTCATACGCTTCATGTTTACATTTGTTATATCTTATGTGCGAACTGTCTTGCAAGTAAGTTCATAGTACTCACCTGGCTTGTTGATTTGGCCAGATGTTGAAGAAGGCGATCTCTTGGATGAAGAGTTTGATAGCGCGTCCGACGCCTAGAGGAGTCCCAGTCAGTCCTGCGCGATCCCGGATATTGGTCACTTGTATTATATATGCTTCCGCCACCCGCAATAAGTCTCCTCGAGCCTCACTCCGATGCTCGAAGAGCTGTAGTCTTCAGGAGTCATATCACTCGCTTCGCGGTGATATTTCCACCACCGTTATTATCGTGAGTTAGTAGTTATACCACCCTTGCCGCCATCTTGTTTTATCGGCGTGCATGTAATAAATTGTTGGGCAGTCTCCGCTCAACCTTGTATTATATTCAGTACTCCTGGTATTTTTCTTCTGTGACCAAGATATTGTCTACCAGTGAGAAGGAATTCTTCCTTACTGGTCCGTAAAAGGGATTGGTCTCTCAATAATTATTTTATTGAAAAACCGGTCGTGACAAGCTTGGTATCAGAGCCAGGCTAACTGTAGGAACCCACTAGGTGCGATCGCTAATCGGTTATTAGCGTCTTTTGTGCTTTTCAGCATTTTGCAATTGTAGCTATTTTCTGTTGGTCATCATAAATTTATGGCATGACTACTCAGAATTTTTGCCTACTTTTGTAGATGGCTGGCAGCAGCTGTGAGAATCGAGTGTTCACGAACGTGCCCGAGGGGTTTGTCAAGCTCCTCGTCTCCATCACCAAGCTCGCGATCGGGCCAGCAGCTCGCCCGGAGTTCACGCTCTATCAGCACAAGCTCAGCGACGACGTGTCTATGCACCAAGCTGTGGTGCAATTCAAGGGAGGACGTTCTGCAGCTCGCCACTTCTGTTTTGTGGGAAGGGCCATGCCTACGGAGAGGCATGCCATGCAAATGGCTGCCCGTGAGGCGATAGCTCGTCTTCGGGACATCCTTCCTACGATGAAGACTCGTCGCTACCGCTACCTCCCATGCCATGTGCCATACACCAGTCACTATGCATTCGCCTGCCATCGGGGAGAGCGAGATGAAGCCATCGAGATGGTTGTGGAGTATCTCAAGGCTCTGGAGGAGTCTTTCGACAACCTTGTAGACGATCTTGTGGCTGCCCGCATGGACTTAGTCCGGGGCGGTCCTGCCAGCAGGAAGGAGCTTCTCCACACGACACCGCCTCTGACTTTCGTCTCGTCTTCAGCCTCTTATGCACCGGCCGTTTTAGCCACTGCTCGCCGTCTGCCTACCACTGAGGAGTTCGACCGAGTCATCGCTCCTACTCCAGTCAGAGCTGCACCGCCTGCCGCACCCGCTCTACCACCTGTCGCTCCCGCGCCATCACCGCAGCGCAGCATTACGCGCCAGGAGCCAGCTAGAGAGGAGGTGGAGGTTGATTCTCCTGGACCGCTAAATCTTGCCATCGGCAAGGGGAAGGAAATCTTCACCATCTCCGACTGAGAGCGCCGAATAGCCGCGCGTTATGTCTGCTTGTATGATGTGTTGTTTTATCTGTGTGCTAGTTTGTATTGGTGTGTTTGCTGCCTTCCGGAGGAGTACGCTAGCCTAAATAACATGTCAGGAATGTGTACGCGCATCCTGAGTGCTGTATCGTGTGTTTGCTTTTCGCGTGTAAGATATATGCTAAGCAGTTCCTCTCCGTGCAAAATCGCTTATGTTTCCTTGAAAACCTTGAGGTCTTTTAAATTGTTGCCTTGCAAGTTTTTCCTTGTGCTACACAGTTTTTCTCATGGGTTTTGCAAAATAATACCCCAGACTGGAAAAATGTCTCGTCCGTGGACTCGCTCCATGCCCAACCAGCCAGAAGAGGTTTATGGGACACAGACTAGCAACAATTTCACTCAGGGTCGGTCCAGTCAACAGGACAGCGAAGCAGCCCTGTCTCAAGTCTGCCGTCTCTTCGAACAAAGCCAACAACAGCACCAAGAGATGATGAATCATGTCATCAATATGGGAAACCACCGCAAACCCCATCAACCACATTCCAAGTTATCTGAGTTACAGAAGACTCGCCCTTCAACTTTTGCTCACACCGATAGGCCGCTGGAAGCCGATGATTGGCTTCGTGACATTGAAAGGAAACTGATTATTGCTCAGTGTTCAGATCATGAGAAGGTGCTTTATGCACCACACTACCTTACTGGAGCAGCTGCAACATGGTGGGAAAACTTTCTACACATGCATCCCAGTGAACACAACATCACCTGGGAAGAGTTCAAGGAAGGCTTCCGTGGGGCACACATCCCCAAGAGCATCATAAAAATCAAGAAGAGAGAGTTTGATGACCTGAAGCAGAGAGGCATGTCAGTGACAGAATACAATGGTCAGTTTACCCAGCTATCCCGTTATGCCTACGACGAGCATATGACAGAAAACAAGAAGATGGAAAAATTCCTGGACGGCCGGGCACCAGCACTAAAATGCCAACTGGTTGTACACACTTTCCCGGATTTTAAAACTCTGGTTGACAAGGCCATTACCTTGGAGAATGAGCGTCGTAGTCTGGAAGATCTCCGTAAGTGAAAGAGGGATAAGACGACTCTTGCTCGCAACAACCGAAGCAAGACTGGGGTTCCAAGGACAGAAGCAAGGAGATCCACGACTGCTGATCCAAGGCCCGTCAGACAATTTCATGCCAGAGACAAGGAGTACACATACCATCCAGGGGTCACCTGCTATGCTTGTGGTGAAGAAGGGCACTATGCTAAACAGTGCCCAAAACCAAGGAACTCGGCCCCCAAGCCAAACAATGGTGGAAACAATCCAGCCCCCAAGCGCAACAATTTCAATCCCAACAACAACCACAAGAAGGGTCACCTGAACCATGTGACCAGGGAAGAGGCGCAGAATGCCCCAGACATCGTGCTCGGTACGTTCCATGTCAACACAGTACCTGCCACGGTTTTGTTTGATTCTGGAGCTTCCCATTCGTTCGTTTCGAAGAGCTTTGTTTTACAACATGATTTTCCGATACTTCCCTTGGAAAAATCTATGATCATCAAGTCCCCCGGAAATAAGCAAATCGCTCAGGGTTACTGCCAAGGAGTGGTCATTGAGTTCGAAGGACTACAATTCCAAGCAAATCTCATCGTGTTGGAGAGTAAAGGACTGGATGTCATTTTAGGAATGGACTGGTTGACCACCAACAAAGGATTCATTGACTGTTTCAATCGGACTGTGATTCTCACCCACCATCATGGCAAGACAATAAAGGTTACAGCTCAAGAAAGACCACGGTCACGGCAACCAAAACTGAACAAAGTGGACATTTCTGAACTGAGAAAAGTTACAGTGGTATGCGAGTTTCCTGATGTGTTCCCTGAAGAACTGCCAGGCATGCCACCAGACCGAGAGATAGAATTCAGCATCGAACTAGCACCTGGCACCGCCCCCATCTATAAGAAGCCTTATAGAATGGCACCCTCAGAATTGGTGGAGTTGAAGAAGCAGATAAAGGAATTATTGGACAAAGGATTTATTCGAGCCAGCTCCTCACCTTGGGGTTCGCCAGTGTTGTTCGCCAAGAAAAAGGATGGGACACTGAGACTGTGTATAGACTATCGAGCCCTCAATATGGTCACCATCAAAAACAAATATCCGATGCCACGGATAAATGATTTGTTTGACCAGCTCGCACAAGCCAAGGTATTCTCAAAAATTGATTTGAGATCGGGATATCATCAACTGAAAGTACGGACAGAAGATATCCCCAAGACAGCATTCACTTCCAGATACGGATTATATGAGTTCACAGTGATGCCTTTTGGTCTAACAAACGCCCCCGCATATTTCGTCCATCTCATGAACAAGGTGTTCATGAAATTCATGGACAAATTTGTTGTGGTATTCATCGACGATATTCTGGTATACTCAAGGACACCAGAAGAGCATGTTGAGCATCTCCGAATTGTTTTGGGAGAATTGAGGAAACATCAGTTGTACGCCAAATTTAGCAAGTGCGAATTTTGGCTAAGACAAGTTGGTTTCTTAGGCCATATATTGAACCAAGAAGGCGTGGCCGTAGACCCAGAAAAAGTCAAAGCCATACTTGACTGGAAGCCACCCGCCAACGTTACTGATGTGCGGAGTTTCCTAGGAATGGCCGGATATTACAGAAGATTTATTGAAGGATTCTCCACTGTGGCAAAACCTATAACACAGTTGCTCAAGAAGGACAAGAAATTTGTATGGACGGAAGCATGCGAGCAGAGCTTCCAAGAACTTAAGAAGAAGCTGACAACCGCACCGTTCTTAACTATGCCAAACATACACAAGAGTTTTGAAGTATATTGTGACGCGTCCCGAAAAGGTCTCGGATGTGTACTAATGCAGGATGGCAAAGTTGTCGCATATGCCTCCAGGCAGCTGCGAAAACATGAGGAAAATTACCCAACACATGACTTGGAGCTAGCAGCAGTTATACAAGCACTCAAGGAGTGCAGGCACTTTCTGTTGGGGAATCGCTGTGAAATATATACGGACCATAAGAGCCTCAAATGTATTTTCACACAGCCAGAGCTAAATTTACGCCAACGACGTTGGTTGGAACTGGTCAAGGACTATGATGTCGGTATTCACTACCATCCAGGGAAAGTAAATGTAGTGGCCGATGCCCTTAGTCGAAACCCCAGCCCGGACAATGACGGTCCGCAAAACTTGAGGCCTGAGTTTCAGCAAGAGTTCGCTAGGCTCAACATGATGTTAGTCTCTGAGGGCACCGTATCAAATCTGGAGATACAACCCACCCTGGTAGAACAAATTAAGAAGGCTCAACAGGGACATCCCAGCATCGAAGGTATAAAGAAGAAAATGAACCTTGGAAAGTCTTCAGAGTTCATCGCAGACAGCGAAGGAACATTATGGTACGGAGACAGACTTTGCGTACCTAACATTGAGGAACTCAAGCAACAAATCTTAACCGAAAGCCACACCGCTCCATACTCGATCCACCCTGGAGGAACCAAAATGTACAAGGACATTCAGGAAAGATTTTGGTGGCACGGTATGAAAAGAGATATAGCCACATTCATTGCTTGTTGCGATTCATGTCAGCGCATCAAGGCCGAGCATCAAAAGCCAGCAGGGCTACTCCAGCCAAATAGGATACCGGAGTGGAAATGGGATGAAATAGGAATGGACTTCATTGTCGGATTACCCCGATCTCAACGCGGAAGTGACGCCATATGGGTCATCACAGACCGACTAACCAAGGTTGCTCATTTCATTCCCGTGAAGACTACCTACTCCACACAAAGACTGGCCAAACTTTATCTCTCCCGTATAGTTTGTTTGCATGGAGTACCAAAGACTATAATATCCGACCGAGGCACACAATTCGTCTCCAAATTTTGGGATCACCTACAACAAGCTCTGGGCACACGACTAGCTTTCAGTACAACGTACCACCCTCAGACTGATGGACAAACAGAACGTGTAAACCAAATCCTAGAGGATATGCTGAGAGCCTGTGTGCTCACCTATGGATCCAGTTGGGAAGAGAGTTTGTCGTATGCCGAATTTGCTTACAACAACAGTTACCAAGCCAGCTTGCAAATGGCACCCTTTGAAGCATTGTACGGACGAAGGTGTCGAACCCCACTGAATTGGTCAGAAACAGGTGACAGTCGTATCTTTGGCCCAGACATGCTTAAAGAGGCCGAGGAGAAAGTTAAGCAGATCAGGGACAGACTCAAGACCGCGCAGAGCCGACAAAAGAGCTACTACAATCAAAAACATCGTGAGGTCAGCTTTGAACCTGGTGATTCCGTATACCTCCGAGTATCTCCTATGAGGGGTCTGCAACGGTTCAAAATTAAAGGGAAGCTAGCCCCGAGATTTATTGGAGCATTTTGTATAAAGGCACGAAGAGGCACGGTAGCCTACCAACTAGACTTACCCAAGGAGCTGTCAGACGTCCATGACGTGTTCCACGTCTCTCAACTGAGAAAATGTGTAAGTAACCCAGAGAAGCAGGTACCCCATGAAAACATTGATGTGCAACCAGACCTCACCTACAGAGAGAGGCCAGTAAAGATTTTGGAAGAATCTGAACGGAGGACCCGTCAGAAAACGACAAAATTATTCAGGGTTCAGTGGAGCGACCACACCGAGGATGAAGCTCCATGGGAAAGGGATGATTTCCTCCAGGCAGAGTATCCATATCTATTTGAGGATCAGCAGAAATCTCGAGGACGAGATTTTTCCTAAGGGGGTAAGTGTTGTGACACCCAAAATTTTATTTGGATTTTTCAAAAGATTTTATTGGACTTGAGGGAGGTAATTTAAATTTTTCTTCCAAAGAAACCTCCCTTTCAATATTTTTTTTATGGCAAGAGTTTTTTTATTTTGGATTCACCCAAGACATGCTTTTGGTCTTGGAGGTCCTTGCCTTTTTATTTTGACTCAAGACAAAATACTTTTCACTTGAGAAAAATGCCTTTTGAAAATCTCTTTGAAATTTGCACTATGGCTTTTGGAATGATCCTTTACCACTTTCAACAATTCCCTCTTGCCATGGCCTTAGTGCAAATCCACTCTCCTAAACCTTCCCTCATCTTTGGATCATGTTTTGCATCAAATCCAACAAGTTGTACCTCTCCATATAATTATTTTCCTTTTAAATCTTATCAAATAAATTTCTGTCTTCTATTCTAGCCCTTGGAGATTTACAAAGGAGCTACCATCTCTGCTTTGATTTTTGCCCCCAAACCAACTCCCCTTCCTAGTCCTTTGAACCCTCAACCAAGATCCATGAAGATACACTGGTCTTCAGTTCAAATTTTTCAAACTACACTTGCTGCAAGTTTGGACCAGATTTGTCAAATTTGGTGAAATTCATTCAAATCCTTCTCCAAATATTCCAAGTAAAATCAGGCAGCCTCTGGGTACATTGAGTGGTCACCTCACCAAGTCACAGCCCCAGGAAAATTTTTCCCATTGCCGACGACGCCAAATTTCCCAGAGAGAGGCGCGGCGCCGACGACGCCACCCAGCGCCGCCCAAGCCACCGGAGCTCGCCGCGTGGCCTTCCACTCCCCAGAACGCGCTGCCACCCTCGTCGTGAACCGCTGGGCGCGGAGCGCGCTCTCTGCCGCCGACGTGCCCGTGCGGCCACCCCACCGTGGACCGACGCCATTACGCCAAGACCAACTCAGTTTAGCAGTGGAACGGCACCAGTAAACCTCACTGATGCTGCCTGGCCACTCAAACCACCTGCTCAACCACTACCTCGCCGTAATCGCTCGCCGGAGATTCTCCGTTCACGGCCACCCCCTCGATCCGCCTATAAATAGAGGCCCCGAGCTTCAACTCGAACTCACCCCACCTCTGCCCTCCACCTAGAGCACGCCTAGCCACTGGAAGAGCCCCGAGGAGGTCTCCTTCCTCGACTCCGGCCGCCGCAACCCACCACGGGATCCAGCTCGATTCGCCCCCGTGCGTCCACCTCCGCCTCCCATCTCTTGCCAGTAGCTTCCCTATGCATCCACTCTTCTGACCCGCGGTTCAATTCGAGGTTTGCAGCTCACCACCGGAGTTCCCCACCATCACCCGAACCGCCGTCCGCCGGAGAAAGTGTCGCCGTCGACGTGGTGCTCTCCGTCGGTCGAGTCCACCACCCATCGACGCGGAAGGACACGCTGAAGCTCTTGGTACCCTCCGATCTTCCTGACTCACCGTGGTTCGACGCCGGCGTCCACCGCAGTCTTCGGGCGCCGGCGAGCTTTTTGAACCTGACATGTGGACCCCCATGTCAGCCTCTGTTCTATTCTCCCTCGAACCGTTTTCTGTTGGTTCCTTCGGGCAAAATACGTTTTCCCTTTTTAGCTGGCGCATTTCTTTCCGAAGCGTTTTTTGTTTTCTCAGTTTAAACCCTGGAACTTTTCTGTTTCATTACAGATGAGTCCCTGGACAGAAACCTTTATAACTTTTTAATAAAAAGGGATTTTTGAGTGATTCTTTTTCTGACAGTCTTAAAATTTTGTCTAGTTTTTTATGGGATTTACTTGGAAAATTTTGGAGAAATTTTTATGCACGCGTTGGTTTTCACGTTAGTGCCCGTTTTCGTTATGCCGTAGGTTCCGGAAGAGGTGACGGAGCCGCGAACTTCGCCGAGCTAGACTCCGAGTTCTCCGAACCAGGCAAGCATGTGTGAACCTTGGATATGATAGGTGTTTTGCATGTTTGCGTGACAGTTTGTGCGTGGCATATGAGTGTCAGTGAGTACCTCGTTGCTTGTGAGGCAACTACCCGCTTTTTCCAAAGTCGCGATGATCTCTGGTGAGAGATGGCCTAATCATGTGGTGACATGAAGGGCAGCAAGGTGGTACTGTTGTAGCATACCAGCCTTGCGTCATCCGACGAATTCCGACGTTAACGTGGACGGAGTCACGTTATCGTTCTTTTCCCCTCCGTGCTGCCACATGTTTCATTTGCCAGGGTGCGGTTTAGTAAGTTGGTAACCTCTTTCCGTGTACACACCAAACAGAGGGGCCGGGATGATGGTTCCTTGGCCCAGGATTAAAGCTAGTCATCCGGTCAGGGGGCATGGGTGTTTCCGGTTGGGACCGAGAGGGGGGGCACCCCCTTAGAGCGCGCGTATAGAAATTTGATCCCATGCTACGCGAGGTTGTAGCCTCCCCGTCTCAAGGATTTTCTTGAACGTTGCCGAGGGTGATCCCTGGCTTCGGAATGTTGAATGGGTGTGTACTGGTTAGACGTGTTTCTTCCAAAACACCGTAAACGGAACTAGTCCCCGTGACTACTGAAATCCGTTGGCTGTGGTTAAGTACAAACTCTGCAGAGTCAAATTCTTCCAAGTCATCGTATCCATGATCAAGTAGTGTAATCAGTATATCCATATCTATCCGCGTGGAAAACTTGTCCCCGGTGAACAAGCTCAAGTGGTAAACCCAGTTTAATTATTATTACTGTGGATGGACTAACCTTATATTTGTCTCGTACTTGTAATAATTTATAATCTCGAGCTACTGAATTATTGAGCTACAATATAAGCCCTTTATGTGACGTCGCGCAGACGTCCGACTGTGGCGTGTTTTTGTTACTTACTTTAAATATAAGCCCTTTATGTGATGTCGCCCAGACGTCCGACTGTGGCACGGCACTGCCTTTATTTTCTGTTATAAGCCCTTTATGTGGTGTCGCCCCGACGCCCGATTGTGGCATTATTATTCTTGCAGTTTCCTCTCGAGGAGTCATTCAGACACTCGTTTGGCACCAGTATTATTATTTTTGCAGTTTCCTCTCGAGGAGTCATTCAGACACTCGTTTGGCACCAGTATTATTATTTTTGCAGTTTCCTCTCGAGGAGTCATTCAAACCCTCGTTTGGCACTAGTATTATTATTTTTGTAGTTTCCTCTCGAGGAGTCATTCAGACCCTCGTTTGGCACCAGTATTATTATTTTTGCAGTTTCCTCTCGAGGAGTCATTCAGACCCTCGTTTGGCACCAGTATTACTATTCTTGCAGTTTCCTCTCGAGGAGTCATTCAGACCCTCGTTTGGCACCCAGTATGTACTATCTCTATGTCTGAACGCACTGGTTAATTTGTTCATACGCTTCATGTTTACATTTGTTATATCTTATGTCCGAACTGTCTTGCGAGTACTTTCATAGTACTCACCTGGCTTGTTGATTTGGCCAGATGTTGACGAAGGCGATCTCTTGGATGAAGAGTTTGATAGCGCGTCCGACGCCTAGAGGAGTCCCAGTCAGTCCTGCGCGATCCCGGATATTGGTCACTTGTATTATATACGCTTCTGCCACCCGCAATAAGTCTCCTCGAGCCTCACTCCGACGCTCGAAGAGCTGTAGTCTTCAGGAGTCATATCACTCGCTTCGCGGTGATATTTCCACCACCGTTATTATCGTGAGTTAGTAGTTATGCCACCCTATCCGCCGTCTTGTTTTATCGGCGTGCATGTAATAAATTGTTGGGCAGTCTCCGCTCAACCTTGTATTATATTCAGTACTCCTGGTATTTTTCTTCTGTGACCAAGATATTGTCTACCAGTGAGAAGGAATTCTTCCTTACTGGTCCGTAAAAGGGATTGGTCTCTCAATAATTATTTTATCGAAAAACCGGTCGTGACACGGAGGCTCCGGCCTATATATTCGTAGTGGGGTAGTTTTCCTTTTTCACTCCATCAAAACAATCGTTTACAATTGTGTACTACTACATTCCAGGTCGCGGTTTTTTAGTTGTTGATTGTTTTTTGAGATAGCTACCCGCTTGTTCCAAGTGGTGTTACGGTGTGCCAGGTCGCACTTTGTATCGTTCAAGTCTGGTACCACAAGTCCCTCCATTAAATGAACAACCAACCCCTCGTAAAAATTGTGAACAAGCCCACAGCTAAAATTAGCGGAAACGTGGGTTGCCCCAACATGCATTATTATTTATATTTTCTACTACCTCCGTTCCTAAATATAAGTCTTTTTATAAGCCACACCTAAGACAAGATTTTTTTTATTAGCAGTGAACCCCACATGTCATAGACACAAAAATTGTGGCAAGATTCCCTTAGGCAAGCCAAAGTGTGTCTAACAATTTGAGCAACTCAGGTTAGGCAAATGTGGCAAGTGTGGGAAAAATAATGTGGCAACATAAGACAAACATAGTCACAATCCAAACATCCCCGTGATTTTTTGTGATATGCATGAAAATTTGGTTAGTTAAATTTATAGTTAAAATTTGGCAAGGTGCATCAAATCAACACATGCAAGTAACAAAAGGAAAGTCACGGCATGCTTGCATGTTGTACTCCCTCCGTTTCCAAATATAAGTCTTTTTAGAGATTGCAACAAGTGACTACATACGAAGCAGAATATGTCTACTCCTACATACGAAGTAGCCCATTTTAAATGTGTAGAAAGACTTATATCGAGTGCAGTGCGATGTGTCGCGTCAACTCGTACAAGACCGAGAAATTTGATTACTACAACGCCCTCTCCCTCGCGGACTGAGCTCCGGTGCCTTAACTGCACCTGCCTTTGGCTGCATGACAGGAGGGCCAACCACCTGTTGGGCCCACCTATCAAGCCCTTTCTTCCCTTTCTTGAAGAAAACCTCACTCCAGGCTAGTCACTTCTGCCATTTTTCTTCTGTACCGACGAAGGAAAGGTGGACGAATCAGTTATGCTGCTATATTTTCATTCCAAGAATCTTCTTTTTGCGAAGCAGCGACCGATTCTCACATCCTATTCTTTTCCCGTTTTCATTGCGATTGTGGTTTCCTTTCGATTGCTTTTTGTTTGTCAGTTCATTGATGGATCCTGGAGCACTAGGCAAAGAGTTGCCGGCGGACAACCCACTAGAGACAGCGATCTCCAGGAAGCGAGCACCGACCAACGAGTTGACCATGTTGGTGGGCCAACCCATGGAGACGAAGAACTCCAAGAAACAAGCACTGGCCAAAGAGTTGAGGACGTTGGCGGACGAACTCCTCAAAGAAAGTTGGAAGAACAGCAAGGGCCCCACCGTGCCTACCCCAGGAACTCTGATTGCCACCTATGTGAGGCTCAAGACCGAGTTTGAGGAGATAGTCGTTGTTGAGAAGCAGTATTCCCCTGGCAAGGTGATGGCCCCCATCGAGGACGAGGAGATGGCCCCCTGAGGGATGAGATCCCCCGGTGAGCTGCACAAGGTAAAAAATAATGGCTTATTACCATAGTTCTGGTTTTTGATTATTTGCAATGTGCTTGCTAATATGTTAGGGTTGTGCAGGTGCCGGTGGACGTCCTTGATGATTCCGATGTCGTGGCCCGTCTTGTTGGCATCGCCCCGGAGATCGATTCCGATGCCGCTGTCCATCCTGTGGACATCACCCCAGAGATCGATTCCGATGTCGCGGTCAGTCCTGTGGACATCGCCCCAGAAATCGATTCCCATGCCGCTGTCCGTGCTGTGGTCATTGCCCCAGAGATCGATGAAAAGAAATAGTTGGTCGCGCTAATCCTTCAGGGTAGTTTGCATTGCCCTGTGTTTAATTACCAGAACGATGCATGTTATCAAACCATCTTAGGGCTAGTGCACTGTCTTGTGTGGGCGGATCTTGCTACTTTTGTTTGATAGTGAATCATGCGATGAATCATGCGAACCCTCTCCGAGTTATGGAAACAGATGTATCCTCACCAGCTTTTGATGTAATATATGGCATGCTTAGATCTAAGTTTGAACGGTTTATCATATCAGTAGGGCTTGTTTGATGATTCTTGGTGTTAGTAGGCTAGCTACTGTGCGAGCTATAGTACTTGCAAAACACTCACCGAAGAGAAACGTTGGGGCTGATGAGCTCGTGGTACGCTTATACTTATCCCTCGTCGATCGACCAATAGCCCTAGCTCCTAAAATTGTAGGCTTAGCGATCGATCAGACAATAGTCGACATACATTCAGGCCTCATTTGGTTCATAGGGTAGGAAAATCATAGCAAAAGTACAGAGAACGTGCAACACAAAATCATAGCAGTGCAGAGACGTACTCCCTCCGTTTCAAAATAGATGACCTAGGCGGGCTAGTTTGGCCTAGTGGGTTTCAGTGATATGACATGGTACAGTGCCGTCCAGTCTTCGCGTGTGGTAGCAGTCTTGCGGGTACAGTAAGTTTTCTTGAAGAAGCGGAATTCAATGAACTCATGATGCTTCCTTCATCCGAACAACTTACAGTGGGAAAGGTTGGGCCTGCGATACGACCGGGGTAGACCAGGATAATTTTGTGCATGGCAGGTGGACCAGAATGGTCGACATCCCACATGTCGGCGAATGAAAGTATTCTTTCCGATATAGAGGACGAGCAACGAGTATTCATTGTTTATTTTTGATGAAAGCTATTGTCTCCACTATTACGACAGAGGAGTGTGAAACACGGCAGCCCAGTGAACTTGGCATGTGCACCACTCCCTCCTTCCTCATGTAATGCCCAGGTTACAGCTTTTTCTCACTTTCTCTCTATCTATTTCCTCTCAAATGTTTTTTACCTTTCTTTTTTAAGACACAATTGTTTTTATGCCTTTTTTTAGAATTATTTTTTTATACCTAGGAGCACGTGTAGAGACGGGCTCTTGCAGAGCCCACTCCTTGACTTTGTCAATGCCTCTCTCTCCTCCACATAAGGAGTACTACTTGCTATGCATGCATGCGGCGGGCAGCTGGCGTCTTGAGGGGCCAGGGCAGTGAGAGCGGGCTCCGGAAGCGGTCCGGACTCCAGCATGGCCCACCTCACATTATCACCATATATTTCTTGGAGTCCATGCGCGGCGGGCGGGCGATCTCTTCTCCCTCCCCCGTTTCTCTCTTCTCAGCCGACGCCCACCGAGCGATTAGATTTCGGCTATCGACGGTTTATTCAATTACGGTCCCACATGTCAGTGAAATTGCAAGATAACACGTGCCCCCTCCGGTGAGCGGCGTGCGAGCTGGACTGTCGGGGTTGCGACGCGTACGAGTCGTAAGTGTGCCGCCTTTTCCTTTAGAACTTGCGAAGCGTAACATTTTCGCGCGATCGATCGATAGAAATCCAGAACAAAATGACAAGGGAGGTGCTTTCCCGCTCGTTAGGCGGGCTAGTTCGAGTGATATGACATGCTACAGTGCCGTCCACTTGCTCCATTTTTATGTAAGCAAGAGTTTACACTCTTACGCGGGAGGAGTGCGAAACACCGCGAATCTGATTTTGATCGAGGGATAACTGTTCCCTGCCAAATAATGGAGGATTGTTAGCGATTATAGCATGATAGTTAGGGCATCTCCAGCGCTGGCCCACAAATTTACACCGGCATCTGTCCGAGGACACTGATGGATGCCATCCGATGCTGCCTGCATACCTTTCGACAACTATATGAACTAACCAGACGAAATTCGTGCAAACAAAGCAAAATTCAAATTAACCGGATGAAATTCATTACATTTCGAAAACTTTTCCTACAAACAGGACGAAATTCATTACATATTTCGCACAAACCGTACTAAAACCTACTGTAAACCTAATCTGAACGATCGCCGGCACCCGACCACCATGTCCGGCCATGAACCCGAGAAAGCCGGCCATTGCCTTTGCCTCCTCCTCATCCGCCTCGATAACCTCCTCCTCCAGAGCGGTGGCGACCTACCGTGTACTACTCTTCCTCGCTGCCGGCTGCGCCCGTGCACGCGCGCCGGCTTCGTGGTTGTGGCGGCGTAGGGCGGCCAGGGGGGTGCCGGCGATCTCCTTTGTTTGCTCCTGCGACAGTACGTCGAAGAGAGCTTTGGAGCACGCCCGGAGCGGAGCCGCCCATGTCCCTCGTCTGCTCCTGCGACAGTACGTCCAAGAGAGCTTCGGAGCGCCAGGAGGCCATGGTTGAAGTGGTGCCGACAGAAGGAAGGGACCGGAGGAGAATAAGTGTGGGTCTCTGGCTATGGCTGGGAGCTGGGGCTCAAGTTAATATAGCGGGCGAATGGCAATGAGCTGCGGCAGACGGATGGACAACTGGCGCCGGAGTAGGTTCGTCGGGCGTGAATGTGGACGCTGCTTCAATGACTTAACTGCATATGCGTTTGGGTTACTGACATGTGGGCCCAACGGGCATCTGGCCCGCATGTCAGTGACACACCAATTGCACCTGCAGTTAAGTCCGGTGAATGCGGCATTGACATTCTGGAGAGACGGTGACCGTTTCAGGCGGGAAGCGCGCGCTAGCCATGGAAGTGGTTTCGGTGTGCAGTGGCACTAAGATAGGTCGCTCACGATAGTACATACTCCGTACCATACTACCATAGTACCCTCTCTAGCTTAGGCTGTTTTATAGATTGTCGTTGTGATGGACGATATACATGAGCAAGGCGTTCCGAGTATGACCGTTGGTGTTGAGCCAGGTGAATACATGCTCGGCGTTCGCGTAGGCCTCCATCAAACGTCTAAACAGTAATGTCAGGCACCGCCGGGGCGCGCAGGTGATGGGCTCGCTGTTTGCCTTGCGCCATGAGCAGGACTTTGATTTAGAGGGCGACGTGCATGCATTAGCATGCTTTGACAGCGTGAGCGTGAGTGTCTGACGCGAAGTATTTCATTTTCATTTGGCTGACGAGGGTGCGTTGCAGCGACGAGTCCGTGGTTTGATTCCCCACATACGCATAATTTTGGTTTTACAGTATTTCTTTCTCCATTGACAGGTAGGCCCGCGTAGATAGAGAAAGAAGACGAGCTAATGAGGCGCATGCGGACTGTTTGACTGGTCAACCAGACAAATACGGAGCTATACGCTGAGCCAGTGACCGTATAATCACCATATCTCGTATACAATGATCAAAGTGAGCTATCAAGACAAGTTCGATGAACGCCAATGCATTTTACTCGGTAATAAATGACCAGGATTGAAGGGGAATCCAAATTTGCTTCGTCTTCTGTCCTTGAGCTCTTGACAAACCAATGCACTACACGGTTGTCTGGCCACTCCACCCCAGAGCTATCACCAAGCGTCGTTCATGCCACCGCGCCGCACACTAACCGGTAAGGCAACGATGGCATCCCGTCGCGCCGAGTTGCTCGCCGCCCACGACCGCACACAAAATGGTAGGGAAGCGATGGCATCCCGCCGTGCCGAATTCATCGCCGCTCGCGACCTCACAACTATGTGGGAGGAATTTGAAGATGCCAAGGCCGAATGGGCGGTAGAGCAAGAGGCGGCCAAAGCCGCACAGAGGGAGCGGAAAAGTCAGAAAGCACTCAAGAAAAGAGAGGCCCACCGCCGCAAGAAAGAAAAGGACGCACGCGCTGCTGCGGAGAGGTCGGCGGAGATCCATGCATGGTGGGGTGTCGCCGACAAAGCCGGGAAGGAGAACGACGGCGTCTGGCCAGCATGTGAGAAGTAGTAGTACTAGTAGTTAGTGTGTGTGTCTGTGTCTGAGTACGAGCATGTACCAATACTACTAGTTACTACTATAGTTTTTAGAGCAAATTACCAGTACATTAGCCTAGACTAAATGGAAAAATTCCTATCCTAAGCATCAAATGGCATCTCTTTCTCTATAGGAATTGAGATGCATGTCATCTCACTTCCTATGATTTTCATATTCCTATCCTATGAATGAAAGGAGGCCTCTGTTGGAGTAACTACTGTAGCTAGCAGTACTGCTGGTACAGTAGTTTTCTTTAAGAAGCGGAATTCAACGAAGTCATGATGGTTCCTTCGTCCGAGCAACTTCAAAGTGGGAAGTGGGCCTGTGATTTGGCGGCTCATTAGTCATTGTTACTGCGGCGCGACGACCTGGGTGACTCTCCCTTGGAGTTCTGCGTGCATGGCAAGTGGACCAGGATGGTCGACGTCCCACATGTTGGCGAACAGAAGTATTCTTTCCTATATCGAGGAGCAAGGAAACCGCGTGGTATAGTATCACTGCTGATTGCTTCGCAAAAAAATAGTATCACTGCCGATTTATAATTATTTTTTATTTCTGATGAATGCTAGCGTTTCAACTCTTACGACGAAGGGTGCCAAACACAGCATGTGCTGGATGTCCCACACGTCAGCGAAAGGAGTGGGACATGAACAGCGTGGTAGAGCCCAACGTAAAAAAACAGCGTGGTAGAGCGTCTCCACTTCTTCCACTTCTGGGTCGGAGACCACACGTAGTAGTACTTAGTGGTATGAACGATACAAAATGTGACCTGGAGAGAAAGACACGTCTAGTTGGAAGGTCTCGGGGCATACACGTAAACAAATATAAAAGTTAATATGTACCTCCAACTAATATAGTAGTAGTAGAGTACTTAGGCATGTACTCCATAACATCACCGTGCATTGCACGTACAACATTTAGTGGTAGTACGTAGTAAGAGACAAATGCCGCCCAAGAGTTCCCTTCTCGACCTACTTTTGGGTGTTTGGTAGAGTGTATGGAGGGTGCATGAGTCCACACTAGTTTAGCACAAATACACTAGAAGCATGCATGAAGAGAGCATGCATGAAGAGGGGTGTTGAGTTGAGCATGCATGAAGAGGGAACAACTATGCTGAGACAAGAACGCAACCAAACACACCCTATATGCCACGCATGTTCATACCATTCGTGCCTTTCTACTTCACTTACTGCGCTACATTACTCAGGTTCGTACGTCCACTCCTGGGTACATGTCCGTCTCGTAGTTCCAGTCCCACGTGTTCTTCATATAGATGGAACGATCCTTGCATAACACGTGCACCTTGATGCTAGATGTCTCGCGTGTTGGCAAAAGGATGAACAAAGCTCACGTAAAAAATAGAGTGGAAGAACATAGATTCCGGACGACTGAGAAGGAGCAAGGAACCTCGTGGTGGAGCGTCTGCACTCATAATATTTAATATTATTCAGCGATATAAAATTAACCAATCATCTCCACAGTGGACTAGAAGAGTACGAAACACGGCAGCCTAGTGTAGTTACATCATACTAGTACATGGCTAACCCACGCTATCACCATATTTCTTGGCTTCCGTGCGACACCTATCTCTAGTAATCCAGCAGCCTGTATCGCTTCTCCCTCCTCGTCTCCATCAAAGTGCGGCGGGCTGGCGTTTCTGCCGTGTATTGAGGTCGGTTAACTATCACATGTTAGCGACATGCCAAGAGCATTCTAAAAAAATTCCTTTCACGTTCTGTTTTCAAAAAAGAAAAATCCTTTCACGTACGAATTTGCATGTATGCTTTGAGCAACTTGCATGTCCTATACTGCTCCTGTTTGATACTCTAACTTAGCTAGAGATTAGACTAACTCATGACTAACCCTGAACTAACTGTAGCCAAAGAGGTGTTTGGGTGACAGGGTTAGATTGACAATAAATGCACTTCATGGAGAGAGAAAAGTGATTTTTCAGTGGTCCCAATGAGAACTATCTCCAGTTAGCACCTCTTGGGTGGGATAGTTTTTTTTTTGGTGGGTTCGGTGCAACTTGCTCCAATTTAAACCCTCATGCTTGGATACTTTAGGGCTATTTGAGCCCCAACTAGCTCAAACTAACTCTAACCCATGGATCCAAACAGGGCCTATGGCCAGTCTCGACGCGGAGCAGTCGTGTGCACCGGGAAGCGGCGCTCTCTCGGCCGTCGCGCCACTTCAAAGCCAGCGTCAATGAGAGGTCGCCTCCGCTCTGGCCGGGCATTAATGAGGCACTGACGCTCCAGGGCAACGCTAACCGTTTCATGCGGGAAGCGCGCGCTGGCAAGGGAGTATAGGTTTTGAAACATTTCAGGTGTAGTACTGGTAGTTTGCAAAACTACTCAATTATTGCACTCAGTTTCCTAAGCAATTGTGGTAAAAAACGTTACTCCACAGCCCGCTTCCCTTCTCCTTCCTCTTCCACCGCCCGCGCACGTCCGCGGGAAATGACCGGTCAACCCTTATATAGGAGTGCTATCACAAAAAGATGCATGCATGACCACTAAAATTTCCATATTAAAGCGCCGCTCCGGCGGGAGTATGGCGTATGTTGTTACCTTCGGCCGGCCCATGGCTACCGGGCGACGGCGACCAGAGAAGAGGCAGCGGGAGGGGAATGAATGCAGCTACTGTTTGGGTTCGCCTTCCGGCTTAAATAAATGCACAGCATCACGTGTACCCGCGGGTGCACAAATTGTAACATACGTGTCTGCTTAAGTGGGCGTCACGTAACTGGTGTGTGTGTGTGTGAGAGAGATTCTGAGTGACAGAGTGCGTGTGTGCGACTCTACTCTTCGGACATGTACTCAACCTTTTGCATCGGGATATAAGTATAATGTTATTTACTTTAGCTAGTGATTTACGTGGCCATGTTAGCGTGGTTGTGTCAAAAAAATGTCACTTCCTGCTCGTGATTTGCGTTATATAATTACAAGCAAGATTCTCGTGCATTGCACGGAACATCAATATGTATTTTTTTACAGAACACCTGTTGTGATTGACCCATGCAAGAGTAATCCCATGAGTAAAAACTAATGATATCTCGAGAATTTTATCGGAAAACTGGTATCTCGAGAATGTCATCGAAAAAAATGAAAGATGAGAGATAAGGCGAGGAGGAGTGGAGCATGGTGGTGACTAGTGGTCGGAATGGGCAAAGGCATGGGGATGGACGGCGCCGGCAGGCGGCAGCGGCCACCATGCATGCTAGGTTGTTCCAGAGACTTATTCCTTTTTAATTGCTGAGCAATGAAGTTGCGGGAGATAATGATGTGGAGAGAGGTGCGGATACCTTTTGTAAAATTATCATAGTTTGCTTTCTATCCTCAGATATAGATCATACGGTCTGTATTACAAGATGGCAGGCACACCATCACCGCCAACTCATTTTTTTATAAGGGTATAGATGATAAGTTTGCTGACTACTAAAGTAAAGTGGAATTTGTCCATGTTATGCAAGTAAATAAAGGTGATTGTTTATCATACGGGTAAGGTTGGATGAAGGGTGGTAGGAACAAATGCTCCGCCTAGAGCATGTGTGTGTGAGATGGAGTCTTAGTGTGTGGGGTGTGTGTGTGTGTGTGTGTGTGAGAGAGAGAGATGGAGTCTTAGTTTGTGTGTGTGTGT
>NC_057805.1:65407128-65542719 GCF_018294505.1 Triticum aestivum
GGGGGGGTGCGTGCGTGCGTGTGTGTGTGTGTGTGCGCGCGCGTGTGTGTGCGTCGCGGGGTCCTCTGTGGCGGATGTAATTTAAGTGTGCATGGCTTCATCATAGAGAGGTGATGTGTATGGCAGAGGCCACCAACGATGGGGTGCGAGAGAGAAAATGCCCGTAGAGAGGGAAGAGAAAGTGTGTGCGCGTGAGAGGAGTCGACATCGAGAGAACGTGTTTGTTTGAGAGACACCGAGGAAGACTACTATATATCGATGGTGCATGTAGGCGGGAATTAAACAAAGGGATGGTCGTATTGGTTTCGGGGATATAGGGGAAGAGTGAGAGGCGGGGGGGTAGCTAGAAGGAGATTGTTAAGTGTGAGTGTGTGTTTTACCCATCCAGGCGAAAGTTATGTGCACAAAAGAGGAGAACGATTCGATATGGCGTTAGGATTGAGGGTAATTAACTACGTATGAAGACATAGAGACCTTGAACATGCATGTGTGAGAGGTATACATGTATACGTGGGGTGTGTGTGTGTCCGCGCGCATGATCGAGATAAAAGAAACAAGACATAAGTCATAAGATCAACGACATGGGAGAGACGGATCGGTATGACAATATGCATGCATGTGAGAATGCAGGGAAGAAGGCCCGACAATTGAGCATGTGTTTTTGTCTTTAAGAGATAGTGGCGTGGGCCGGAGCATGCATCTATGGTGAGTAGAGGGAGTGAGGCACAACGATTGTGCAAAAGAGACCAACCTATAAATGCATATGTATGGAGAGACATATATAGTGTGGGTGATAGGAAGCAAGACTTCGTGCGAGAAAGAAATGTTGACGGAGAAACTACAGATAGATACAGAGATGGAGATGCTAGCTAGAGGGACATCCGCTAGTTTGGGTGTTGGAGATGACCGTCGGGTGGTTCAGAGGGTGAAGTTATATATGTGTGTGAGAGGGCACTTGACTGCATGTAGAGAGAAACATATGTAGTGTGCGTGATAGGAATCAAGAGTGAGGGCGAGAAAGAAGGCTGATGGAGAAACAGATAAATAGAAAGATAAAGATGCTAGATAGTGTGCGTTAGAGATAGGAGTCGAGTGGATCACAAGGCTGGGTTATGTGTGTGGGTGTGAGAGAGATGGAGAGAGGGTGCATGTGAGTCACATACAAACAGATATCAGAGAGAAATGAGATCCAGAGAGACAGAGTTTTGTGTCTGCGAGAGAGAAAGATATTTCACAACGAGAGTGATAGCTAGAGAGACATACAAGGGAACGCAAGATATCTCTAGGGAGAGAGGGTGTGTGTGAGCGACATACAAGAGAACAATGGAGAAATATGAGACCCTGGGAGACAGAGTTTGTGTTTGTGTGTGAGAAAGAGACATTGAAGAGGAAGAGTCGTAGGTTCTCATATCTAAGGAGCGAAAGACATCTCTGTATGAGGGGTGTGCGAGTGGCACACATGGGAATAGTAGAGAGAAATGAGACCTCGGGAGACAAAGTTTTGTGTTTGTGTGAGAGAAAGAGATTCCACATGGAGAATCATAGTTAGAGACACATAGCAGGGAGCGAGATATACTTAGAGAGAGATAGATTGATGAAGGTCGAGGGAGAGAGTACTGTCAGTGTGTTACGGAGATAAAAGATCATTGTCGACATACAGGTAGCACGAGAGATACCTGAGAGACGATGAATGCGTATAGGTCCAGAGAGATAGTCCTATATAAGCATGAGTGATAGCTATATGAGACGAATATCTGGATTAAAGGGGATTCAAATATTTAAACTGGAGATCACGACATCGATAATATCATAACGCAAATTGGTGTATCAAACATGCATATTCATTTGAATTTGGGCACACGTGTAATGTTATATAGTTTATCAATATTGGTGATCCATAGATTCTTCAGTTACAAACAATGCATGGTTTATATACAATTAATGTCTAAACGGGATTACACTATATGTTGCGTGTGTGAAACACATTATACATGTTTGAGACGTGAAAAAAACCCGCATGAAACACACATTAATTGGAGACAGTTAGCGAGGAATGCATACATTGGATTTCAACATAAAGTGGTTTCAAATATTTGGAAATCCAAACTGATGGATACAACCTTATGAATCTGAGATCATGCCATTTGTAAACCATATTTATGTATAAATGGTGTTGTGCTTTTGAAAGTATATATAAAAAATGATGTATATAGAATGTAATTCCAATTGAAAATGGATCCCGCCCGAAAAAATAGAATATAAACGGGATTCGAATTGAGTTGGCATGGTAAACGTGCACTCTGCAAAATTTGAACGAAGCGGGGAAAGTCGCAGTAACCGCCCGAAACCAAAATCTGCGAGATGGAAATCACTACTGCCTATCCCTGCCACGCAAAGCCTATCTGCAGGATTTCTATATGTTTTGATAGGGATAGGTTTGTAATTTCACCCAAACGTGACATAACCGCCTCTCACCCAGATTCATACATGGTGGGCGCCAAAACACAGTGTGTCCTCGGCCGAAATCGACTCCCTCCCCGATTCATATTCATACATGGTGGGCGCCAAAAACAAACTCTCGTCGGCAAATATTCGTTGTATGCGAGATTACCGTCCTATCCCCAACCGACTAAGGTTGCTGTGATGTAGTAGAAATTTGAAACGGGGGCTAAGTTTGTAAATTTCCTCGCATTTGAGACAAGCGCGCCCTGAATACATGGTTCCCCCCTTCCTCCCTACCTCCCTTTTCCCCATTCGTACTCCGTGGGCGCCAAAACACCCTCTCCACCCCACCCTCCTCCGTCCGCCGCCGTCCGCCACCCCATCCACCGCCGTCCTCCTCCACCATGTTGGAGCTGATACCCCGACGCCGCCGTCCATTACAAGAGATCGACCTCTCTCATCCATGGCTTCGGACCGGGATACTTGCATCCCGTCCTCTCGCTTCTTCCCCGCCGTCATCCACCTTCCCGGCGCCGCTCCTACGACCGTCTCGTCCACCGCGCCCCGCCGCCACCATCTACCCTCCTAGATCTGCTTCCACGCCGCCGACAGCCATCGCTACCGCAGCACCGTCAAATTCTCAGCAGATGCGTAATGGGCGCCGCACCACAGGCGGTACTCTTTCGTATCTGCTCAACTTATTTATCGCAGCAAGAAAATAGATCGCCACTGATTTACTCTGATTTCTTGTCTTGGTTGCGAAGTTGCCTTTGTCCGGTTTGCACCTTCAGATCCGCCATGGCATGCTCAACACTATACTCCCAATGCTTATGGTTTTCCCCTTTTATATTCCACACTAGTTAAATCACAGTAGACTAAATTTCAAAATTGGGTCAGTCGATTTTTCAGAGCTCGCCGGAGTTTGCCGGTGCGAACGAAGGGGCTCGGGTGGTTGTGGGGCCTCGCCGAACGAAGAAAACTCGACGCGGGTGGGGGTTGGGGCGGGGGTGGGGGGTGGCAGTGGCGGTGGCGGAGGAACACAGGCGGCGGGGGCCGGTGGTTCGGCCGGCAGCCCGTGCGGTGTTCTGTATAGGAAGAGTCAGAGACGAGGAAGAAGATGGGTTAGGAGACGTAGGATCTTCATCCAACCGCCTGAAATGGTCGAGAGACAGCTGGGAGTTGCATTCTTAATGCGCTCTGGTTCATCATGTGTGGGCACTGCGCAACCAACATTTTATTATCCAAAATCTGCTTGCTCTTCTTTACCATGTTCCTCTTCCGTTCTTCTTTAATATGTACTCTCTCCGTTCCTAAATACAAGTCTTTGTATAGATTCCACCTTGGACTACATATGGAGCAAAATGAGTGAATCTACACTCTAAAATGTATATGGATACATCTGTATGTGATCCATGGTGGAAATCTCTACCAAGACTTATATTTTGGAACGGAGGGAGTATGATAGTGGTACAGTATGTTCCTTGTACTGAAGATGAGCAGGGACTTTTGCAGTTTAGAGGTCTATACGGTCGGTTGTGATGGACACTTTGAGCCTCTTTGATTCGTAGGATCTTGTAAACACAGGAATAGGATTTGTAGTCACCTGCCCACTTGAATCCTATAAGAATAGCAAGGAAATGCGGGGAGCTGTGTCGCCTTTGAGAGTAACACTGATATTAACAGTACCGCACCTTCACTTGAAGAGAGCTGGTATCCGAAGCCTTTCTAGCCGTACCGACAATACTAGCACATATATTCCAGCAAGTTCCACTTTGCTGATTTTACTCTGATGCTTACGGTTTTCCCCGTTATATCTACACTATGATCTGTGTAGCTGCTTTGTGTCGCACTAGCAGCAGTCCACTCTTGAAGCTAAACACTGCAATGACTTACAAAATTAGCACCAAGGCATTGAGTGCCATTCTGGATGCAATGAAACTCATACGCTCCCCACCTGTTGATTCTTGTTCAGAATATGATCCTAATGACTCTTGTTCAAAATTGCCACATATAGAGAGACAGCATGGAATTGCATTTCTTTGGGCGCTGTGATTCATCATGAGTGGGCAACCAACATTGTATGCAATGAAGCGGAACCTCAAGAATATGCTTCCTCTTTTGTTCTTTAACATGTTCCTCTTTGTTTATTCTGTATTTAGTACGTACAGTATGTTCCTTGTCAGGAAGGGCGCAGGGACATCTGCAGTCAACAGCTGATAGAGCTGGCCTGTAAGTGATCGATAGGCTTTCAATTACTAGCGGCAATACAACACCGTATTTTCAAGCTAGTTCCACTTTCCCGATTTATATATTGTGGTTATGGTGTACCCCTGTTATGTACACTATGATCTGCCTAGTTGTTGTGTGCTCTTGTTATCATGGTTTGAAAATTAATTCTCGATATAGTATATTATGAACCTATCATCTGCCAGCTATCCTTACTTCTGGAGCCTATTTTTTGTGTACTTGTGCCAGATTGTATAAATGCACGCACCATATTACAGCACACATGAGCTCTCTCATCAGAATCCAGTGATAGCACACAAGTGTTTATAGGGGCGCCCCTATATTAGAATATCATCTGCATTACAAAGATAATCTCACAATATTTATGTTTTCATGGTTCTCATATATTATACGCAATTACAGTGAATATTAGAATCCGCGCATCAGAAGAATATTGTGGAACACTGCAATGACTTACAAAATTAGCACCAAGGCATTGAGTGCCATTCTGGAAGCAATGAAACTCATACGCTCCCCACCTGTTGATTCTTGTTCAGAATATCATCCTAATGACTATTCTAACCTCGAGGAGTCAAAGGCAGATGGCCTGTCCTATTGACCCATCAAGGTGCCTGTTCTAATTTGGCAAGGTTTTATTGATTGCGCGTATCTTGCATATGTTGTCTTGCATTTCTTCTACTTTGTTGCACCGCCATCTGCTTAGTTTACTCATCATATAACTCGAGATGCCATGCCCATCCATTATCAATACATATTCCATCTGTCATCATACCATGTTTTTTCACTCACATGTTGTTCCTGTGCATCAGACATCAAAAAGGAAGAGGGTGATTGCCGAACCTGAAGGAGCACCAGCAAAGTCCTTGAAAAACGTGGTGGTGCCGGAGAAATCAGACAGCGCCCCACTTATATTGGCTGTACAACTAGTGAAACTAAACGTAGGACCGACTCCAGCAGACTGTACCCATACTTCACTGGCCACACCACTAGCCCCACCACACAGGACCTGCACTCCAGCAAAAGGTATACCGATTTCATTTGCCATAGCACCAGCTGTACCACAGAAAAATCCCACTGCAGTAAAAAGTACAGCAAGTCCACCGGCCGAAGACCTATCCCAACTGCAGAGACGGCCAATTCCTGCAGATTGGAACCCCATTCCCTTTATTCCCAGTTTAAAAGACAATGTTTTCAATGTTGTTAGGGACTATGTGCATATATTCTCATCATGGGAAGATTATAGTGAAGACAAACACCATTTTCACATCTTCCTGTCCAACTTACGTGTAAGTGCTATTATTCATGGTTATTATTTTCCTGTTTTCTGCTGATCGAACACATCAATGATTTACATTACATTGTTGTAACTAGGCGAGGGTCAATCTGGATAGTCATGACGAGCAAAGCTTGCTTGTGCTTTTCAAGGAAGCATTGCAGCAGTATCGGTGTTACCTGAGGAAATCACACTTTGATGGCAAGTTTATAAACGAATCTCCGGTGAAGTCTCCTGTGCTAAATTTAGAAGACATTGAATGGAAAACCTTGTTATGCACTGGTCTCATTCCCAGGATGAGGTACTGTCTATGAAATCAAATGACAATTTGAACTTCTACTTTTCCGCATGTGCCTTACGGATCTTTTTTGCAGGAAATCTGCTCGAAGAAGAATTCCGGTTTGAAAAGAATGATAGGATATCGCAAATATGCTGCCCGCTGCTTTGCTCTTGTTAGCACCTGTTGTGCTGTATCACTCTACTTGCATACATACCTTGTTCATTATGTGACAGCTGTATGCATGATAGCTTGCTTATCAATTGTTCGCTCCAAATTATCTGATCTGTATGAATGGTTACATTAGTGTAGAATATATCCAATGCCAATGATTTTTTTAGCTCTGCATTGTTCTTGTAAGTACATGCTGTCCTTTATCAGTGTACTTATATTGACAGGTAGTTGTTCATGTACCATCACTCTGCAGCTTATTTTCCTTTGCCCTCCATTTTCTACACATCAGATCTATATTTACTCTTACCATAAGGTTGGTACTGAAGAAGTTTAGCTGTGCATTGCTCTTGGCTGTGCCTTTTGCCCGTATCGCTGCACATACATTTATAGCTACTTGGTTATGTAGCATCACTCTTCATCTTATCTTAAATATTCTCCATTCTTTCGTATATTATCACATCTATATTTACTCTTAACAAAATGTAGAATAAAGGCAATGCTTATGAAGAAGATTCTGTGGTAAACTTCTTGAATTGCCCCCCATCAGCATGGACAAGGGCTTTATAGAGCCTGTCTTCACCGGTAATGTAAGTTTGTCCTTCTCAAGCCTTCAAACTTTGTTGTGTATATTTGGTTAGGCATGACTGCAACAGCTCTTTATTTTTGGTGTTTGCATCAAATTGCATGTTTAAAGTTTATTATGTAGTTCATAAACAAAAGTTTGTCCTTCTCAATTTAAGTTTTCAGTTGTACAACCAAGTTCCTTCTTCATACCATGTAAATTAAACTATACAGAGCAAGTGATCTTCTTTTGCACTGCATGTATGCTTCTGTTCTTCATCCGTAATCCAGTGGTGTGGTGAACCTACCCACTACAATACAATGTCATATTCTGCAATGTCTTAACTATGAACAATGTCATATCATTCTACTATTATTTAAACCGTCTCTTTATTTGCCAATCTGAAATGGGATAAATTGACAGCACACTAACCATTGATACTTATGAGTTCTTGATCTATAATCCAGTGGTGTCGTGAAGCTGCCAACTCCTTCACAATGTCATTTCCTGCCATGTCTTGACCTGAACAATACCATATTGTGTTAATGCAATTTTAAACTATGTCACTTTATTCGTTAGTAAGAAATGTGATGGATTGTCAGCACTGATACTTTTATGTGCAAAACCTGTCATCTGTCTGCTTGTTTATCTTTCAGAGTGAGGAAGATATAAGTGTTGAACAAGTGCAGTCTCATCATCTTGCTCAGGTGGTTGCACTGCATCTCGCCAGCAGGGCTAACCTTTCTTGAACTCTATTGAAGTGCTGTCGGTTTTGTATATTATTTTGTTGGCGTGTTTATTTGCACTGGTGGCGATCTTTGATGCCCAGTGTATGTAATCTGCTGTCTGTTTGTGCTTTATTATCATAGTGGCGAACTTTGATGCCCAGTGGATGTAATATGCCATAATTTCTTTATTGTATAGTCTAGGTTTTTTTCTTATTCATGATGCTGCAGTTATTTTACTGTATATATATCCTGTCTTCGCAGTAAACCGGCCAAACCGTAAAATTATGGTACATAATCGGGCCGTCATGCAATCACGATGTATGATTCGCATCATGGGCCTCGTCAAACTAGCCCACTAGTAGATTCGGGCCTTTAATAGGCCGAGTAACCCCCGGCCCTCTTTTCGCAAGAAAACTCAATGGGCTTTTAGGAGGCTCAGAAGTAGGTTGGGCCTGGAACGTGCCGAACAGCTCACGGGCCGGCAGCAGCCCGAAATGGACCCGGCCCATGATTGTGCGAATCAAATCACGGGCTTTTAACAGGCCAAAATTGTCTCGGTCCTTCTTTGGCCCAATCAGATATCGGCTGCGAGCAGGCCGGATGCAAACCGGGCCGTAGTTAGGCCCAACTATACGACGGGCTTTTAACAGGCCGAAATTAATATAGGGCCAAAATGTTAAACGGGCCCTTAACAGGCCGAAACTAATATCAGGCCGAATTACTAAATGGGCCTTTAGCAAGTGGGCCTAAAAGCATAGCGTCCAGTTAACGGGCCCAATCTGATATGGGCCATAATTGAGGCCAAAGCCTCTTAAAGGGCCGGACCTGATCTGGGCTGTGATTTGGCCCAGAACGTGGGAGGCTTTTAACGGGCCGGATCTCATATGAGCCATTATTAGGCCCGGAACGTGGCAGGCCATTTATGGACCGGATCAAAAATTGGCCGGCATTTGGCCCAAAACATGGCAGCCAGTTAATGGGCCGGCCTACTAGGGTCCTCAAAATCATGTGGGCGTACAGCTAGGCCGGCCCATTAGTGTCGGCGAAATCTCGTGGGTCTTTAGCTGGGCCGACCCATTATGATCCGCAAGAATTTTGTGGGCCTTTACCTGGGCCGGCCCATTATGGCACACAAAAATCTTGTGGGCCTTTACCTGGGCCGGCCCATTATGGCCCGCGAAATCTTGTGGGCCTTTAGCTAGGCCAGCCCATTATGGTCCGCAAAATCTCGTGGGCCTTTAGCTGGGCTGGCCCATTATGGTCCGCAAAATCTTGTGGGCCTTTAGTTGGGCTGGCCCATTTAAACTTGATGGGCCGTGCCACGTGTCGACGTATCATAGGCGCCTTCTGTCCAATGAGTGGATGACATATGTCCCAACGATGAGCCGACACGTGTTTCCTACAGCCAATGATGATTTTACACGTGGAAAATCCCCATTGGTCGTGGCTGTTAACGGGTTATCGGATCCAAAACCAGACTCGATAGCTTAACGGCGTTCCGTTACGGTGGGTGCCACGTGTCGGTCACCCTTGACGAAAGCACTTCTGTGACGCGCGATTAATCGTCATGGAAGTGGACACTTCCGTGATGATAATTTTGGTAATGTCATGGAACACTTCTACGACAGCACAGGTATGACTATCTTGATTCTGTCATAAATTTGTCATGGATGTACATGCATGACAAAAAACGCGACCTACTGTGACAAACACGTATCATCACGGAAGTGTGTTTTTTCGTAGTGTATGTGAAGGCTTGTTCCAAACCTCACTTACACACTCCATGAACCCAGGTTGATGCACCCAGTAGTTTTCAAATCTAAAGATATGAGCTTTTGGAATTGAGGTGCAGATAGATATTACACAAGGAACATGATCAGACGCAGTTCTAGCAAGAGGTGCAACTTGTGTCATTGGATGTTGATTTATCCAACTGGCAGAAGTAAAAAAACCAGTCCAATTGCTCCAGAAGTGGAACATCCTGCATGTTAGACCAGGTGAACCTTATACCTTTTAAAGGAAGTTCCAGCAGACCTAAATGACCAATGATGTCATTAATGATAAAAATATCATTAACATCCCCACCAGGAAGATTACGATTGTCCATGGACCTGATGAAATTAAAATCTCCCAATAACAACCATTTTTGCTCGGGTTCCACCTGAAGATTATACAGCCAGTTAACAAACTCATCCCTCATTATACCCTGACAAGGCCCATAAACATTTACTAAAAACCACTGGTCATTATTATGCACCGACGTGAAACTGATGACAATTCCAAAAGGCTTTACTTCAACTAAGGCACCCTCAAAAACATCTGAGTGCCACACTCTCAGAATACCTCCCGAAGCTCCCCTCGAGGGTGATTCAATGAACTGATCAAAACCCACAGGGCAAATGCTCTTAATTAATGAACGAGGACAATCAGATAACTTGGTTTCTTGCAAACAAGCAACCGCACACTGACTTTCAGTAATTTTCTCTTTCACAGAGCGCTGTCGAGTTTCAGAATTAAGACCACGAACATTCCAACAAAGCACCTTCCAATTACGCATAGACCGTTGATTCATGAGATACCAAACGCAAAGTAGCAAAAACTGCATGACAAACAATGCCATACACCCCACACCATAAGAAACAAAATGCACCCAGATCTGACCACACAGCATAAAGTTCAGCAGGACATTAAGAACAGCAAATTTAACAGGCTCGCTACACCTAGATAAAGTTTTGGACCGCAACATTTAAACATCACTGGAGGATGGGTCGTCCTTGGGATTAGCCATAAGCTTATCCTTGGACAGCAGGTTGGGGTCGATCTCCAGCTCCGCTCCAATTGCTTGCAGCACGTTGAGAGGCGTGGATAAAGGAACTTCGTCAGACTTGGCATTATCTCCAGCATCGTCAGGGTTGGGGTGGGCCTTCTCTTGAATGGTCTTGGACCAAGGACGCCTTTTAGTGGGCTGGAGGGAAAGTTGTTCAAAACTCATAGGTTTAAACCCATCCAGTTTTGTCGTGCTTCTTGTACATCTCCGTACAGAAGTATCCACTAAAGGAACCACGGTCTTCCTTCTTCTTGTCTACTTCTTTTCGTTGGCCTGCGCAAAAGAAAAAACCACAGAGGAGGAAGAGTTCTCCTTTAAGCTGCCAGACACCACATCTTCAGGGAACACCTCTCCAGACTCATCAAATTCAAACACTGCACCATCATTAGCACGGATAACCTCATCAATTGAACCTCCAAAAAGAGCTCTGGCAACTGGGCGTTTAGCCACAATAGGCTTCCTCAGAACAAGGGTGCTGGGCAAGTTTGGCACCAATGAAGACATCTTCTGAGAATCATCAAAGGCAATGGTCCACGTGCGCTTGGAGTATGTCACTGTCCCAAGTGGCTTAAAGAACATAGGTCTAGGCACCTCTTTGACAGCAAATTCAGGTAGCAGATTTTCAAATGATCTCTTCCAGATCATCTCTGGAGGAAGCGGTGGCCCCGCTACAATCCTTCACATGCCAATGAAGATTTGATGCTGCTGAATGACAGGAGGTTGATATGGTACAATTGCCAAAGGGTTTTCCAAAACAGCCGGCTGCACATTGTCCTGTAACTGTTGCTCTGGCTGAAACTAATTTTGCTCCTCGAACTGAACCTCCACATGTTGTTCAACAGACCCAGAACCATCAGGCTGATCAATGACAATAGAGACCTGGTCCTGCTCAACCACCACAGGCTGTGGCGGCTGCTGAAGCTCATCCTCATTGTCCCCCCAGTTTGCATTTCCCCATCCGGCATCTCCTATGTTTTCCGGAGGCAGTGGAGGTGCAATAGGTGCATCGTTCCATCCAAGCATTGGATATGGCGGGAGAACAAACATCAGATTGTCCTGTTGCAGGTTTCCAGGCAATGGGTGAGGATTTCCATCCAGAGGCATTGGATCTTCATCATTTGGCATCTGATCAGCGAAGTCAGCGCCCAGCACATAGCAAGCAGCAGTCCACAAAACCTGAGCTCCTCCCCATTCTGCATAGTCTTCGAAGACCACATCACGTGGCACCAACGGAGTGTCTGGAAAACTTGCCTCCACCAAAGTACGAACCAAATATGGATCCTCACTATCCCAAGAATGAAATTTCCCAAAGGTGCCTACCGCCTGTGCTATGAACTCCGTACTGCGATAATCAAGAGGAATACCAATGAACATGAGCCAACCCTTACGGAACCCATGACTCCCCTTAAAATTCTCTCCCTCATCATGCTTCATAAATCTAACAAAACGATCATCACCCAGAGGAAATGGGGCATGCTGAATCAACGTATATCTGACAGATGGATCCCTGACTTGAAATAACCCTACCCCATGGAACCAAGGCTGAGCGGAACGAACCAGAGTACCTCTGTTCTGCAGGAACTGAACAATCTCTTCCCTGACCGGCCCAAGCGGTCCCTCCGGAGCAGGCATGACCTCGGCGACCATGTAGTCCTCATGGCGGCGAGGAGGACGAGCCGCAGGTGTGATGAAGGTGCGTGGAAGCCGCCTAATAATGATGGCCTTTATCTTTTTTTCACACGGGACAACGCTCTAATAATGATGATCATCACACTTCTATTTATTTACAACTCAATGCGTACAACTCGATACTAGAACAAATATAACTCTATATGAATGCCTCCGGCGGTGTACCGGGATGGGCAATGAATCAAGAGTGACATGTATGAAGAATTATGCATGGTGGCCTTGCCACAAATATGATGTCAACTAGATGATCATGCAAGGCAATATGACAATGATGAAGTGTGTCATAATAAACGGAACGGTGGAAATTTGCATCGCAATATATCTCGGAATGGCTATGGAAATGCCATAATAGGTAGGTATGGTGGCTGTTTTGAGGAAGATATAAGGAGGTTTATGTGTGATAGAGCGTATCATATCACGGGGTTTGGATGTACCGGCGAAGTTTGCACCAACTCTCGAGGTGAGAAAGGGCAATGCACAGTACCGAAGAGGCTATCAATGATGGAAGGTGAGAGTGTGTATAATCTATGGACTCAACATTAGTCATAAAGAACTCACATACTTATTGCAAAAATCTACAAGTCAACAAAAACCAAGCACTATGCGCATGCTCCTAGGGGGATAGATTGGTAGGAAAAGACCATCGCTCGTCCCCGGCCGCCACTCATAAGGAGGACAATCAAAGAACACCTCATGCTTCAAATTTGTCACACAACGGTTACCATACGTGAATGCTACGGGACTTGCAAACTTCAACACAAGTATTTCTAGAATTCACAATTACTCAACTAGCACGACTCTAATATTACCATCTTCATATCTCAAAACAATCATGAAGTATCAAACTTCTCATAGTATTCAATGCACTCTATATGGAAGTTTTTATTATACCCATCTTGGATGCCTATCAAATTAGGACTAATTTTATAGCCAAAGCAAATCACCATGCTGTTCTAAAAGACTCTCAAAATAAACATAAGTGAAGCATGAGAGATCAATAATTTCTATAAAATAAGACCACCACCGTGCTCTAAAAGATATAAGTGAAGCACTAGAGCAAAGTTATCTAGCTCAAAAGATATAAGTGAAGCACATAGAGTATTCTAATAAATTCCGATTCATGTATGTCTCTCCAAAAGGTGTGTACAGCAAGGATGATTCTGGTAAACTAAAAATCAAAGAATCAAATCATACAAGACGCTCCAAGCAAAACACATATCATGTGGTGAATAAAAATATAGCCTCAAGTAAAGTTACCGATAGACTAAGACGAAAGAGGGGATGCCTTCCGGGGCATCCCCAAGCTTAGGATTTTGGTTGTCCTTGAATTTTACCTTGGGGTGCCTTGGGCATCCCCAAACTTAGGCTCTTTCCACTCCTTATTCCAAAATCCATCAAATCTTTACCCAAAAACTTGAAAACTTCACAACACAAAACTCAACAGAAAATCTCATGAGCTCCGTTAGTATAAGAAAACAAATCACCACTTTAAGGTACTGTAATGAACTAATTCTTTATTTATATTGGTGTTAAACCTTTATTTATATTGGTGTTAAACCTAATGTATTCCAACTTCTCTATGGTTCATACCCCCCGATACTAGCCATAGATTCATCAAAATAAGCAAACAACACACGAAAAACAGAATCTGTCAAAAACAGAATAGTCTGTAGTAATCTGTATCAAACGCATACTTGCGGAACTCCAAAAAATCTGAAAAAATAGGACGTCCTAGATAATTTTTTTATTGATCTACTGCGATTAGAATCAGTATTTTATCACTTTCTGGTGATTTTTAACAATTGTTTTCGTGAGCAGAAAGTTTCTGTCTTTTTCAGCGAGATCAAATAATTATCATCCAAGAAGATCCTATAGGTTTTACTTGGCACAAACACTAATTAAAACATAAAACCACATCTAACCAGAGGCTAGATGAATTATTTATTACTAAACAGGAACAAAAATCAAGGAATAAAATTAAAATTGGGTTGCCTCCCAACAAGTGCTATCGTTTAACGCCCCTAGCTAGGCATGAAAACAAGAATAGATCTAGGTATTGCCATCTTTGGTATTGGGAAAGAAAAGAGAAAATTTCTTATCTATAGCTTTTATCTTTCTATTTTGAGAAAGCACGTGGCCATTAATGGTGGAAGAAAGATTAAGCATGCTACGGAAATTTGCATCTAAGCTAGCCTTCATCTGTTTGATAATTTCGTTTTGATAAAAGCACAAAAGAGAGGTGGATTCAACCTTCTCACTCATGGGGTGACTAAATATAGTTTTCATCTTTTCATAGGTATCTATGGCATCGCCCTCAAGAAAACCTTCTTCAAAAGTAGAATCTAAAACTTGCTTGAACAAAGAGGGTAAGCCAACATAAAAGCTTTTTAGGTATATCTCAATTTGATATTGGGGCACATAGCTGGCTCGGATCCTTAATAGCCTATCCCAAGCATCTTTCAAAGACTCATCAAGTAAATAACGAAAAATTCCGAGATCATCTTAATCGAAATTATTCAAACCCTCATTGATAACCCCGGTAGGTCTTTCCATAGCATCATTATTTATGAGCTTAGAGATGACAGAGGGACTATCCAAAGTACTAAAACCCGGGAGAGAACCCTTAGCCCTTTTCGATTCGGCCATGGCGAAAGAAAAGCAAACGAAAAAGAGGCAAAGAAAAGGCAAAGGTGAAGTGGGGGAGAGGAAAACGAGAGGAAAATGGCAAATAATGTAATGCAAGGGATAAGAGTTTGTGATGGGTACTTGGTATGCCTTGACTTGAGCGTAGATCTCCCCGGCAACGGTGCCAGAAATCCTTCTTGCTACCTCTTGAGCATGCTTTGGTTTTCCCTTGAAGAGGAAAGGGTGATGCAGCAAAGTAGCATAAGTATTTCCCTCAGTTTTTGAGAACCAAGGTATCAATCCAGTAGGAGAATACACGCAAATCGCCTAGTACCTGCACAAACAATCAAGAACCTTGCAACCAACGCGGTAAAGGGGTTGTCAATCCCTTCACGACCACTTGCAAAAGTGAGATATGATAAAGATAATAAGATAAATATTTTTGGTATTTTTGTTGTATAGATTGAAAAGTAAAGATTGCAAAATAAACGGCGATAGAAATAGCTAGTTGATGGGAAAATAATATGATGTAAAGTAGACCCAGGGGCCATAGGTTTCACTAGTGGCTTCTCTCATGATAGCATATATTACGGTGGGTGAACAAATTACTGCTGAGCAATTGATAGAAAAGCGCATAATTATGAGAATATCTAGGCATGATCATGAACATAGACATCACGTTAGTGTCAAGTAGACCGAAACGATTCTGCATCTACTACTATTACTCCACACATCGACCGCTATCCAGCATGCATCTAGAGTATTAAGTTCATAAGAACAGAGTAACGCATTAGGCAAGATGACATGATGTAGAGGGATAAACTCAAGCAATATGATATAAACCCCATCTTTTTATCCTCGATGGCAACAATACAATACGTGTCGGTTCCCTTTCTGTCACTGGGATCGAGCACCGCAAGATTGAACCCAAAGGTAAGCACTTCTCCCGTTGCAAGAAAGATCAATCTAGTAGGCCAAACCAAACTGATAATTCGAAGAGACTTGCAAAGATATCAAATCATACATATAAGAATTCAGAGAAGAATCAAATATTGTTCATAGATAATCTTGATCATAAAGCCACAATTTATCGGATCTCGACAAACACACCGCAAAAAGTATTACATCGAATAGATCTCCAAGAACATCGAGGAGAACTTTGTATTGAGATCAAAAGAGAGAGAAGAAGCCATCTAGCTAATAACTATGGACCCGAAGGTCTGTGGTAAACTACTCACACATCATCAGAGAGGCTATGGTGTTGATGTAGAAGCCCTCCGTGATCGAATCCCCCTCCGGTGGAGCGTTGGAAAAGGCCCCAAGATGGGATCTCATGGGTACAGAAGGTTGCGGCGGTGGAAAAAGTGTTTCGTGGCTCCCCTGGATGTTTACAGGGTATAAGAGTATATATGGGCGAAAGAAGTAGGTCGGTGGAGCTGCGAGGGGCCCACGAGGGTGGGGCGCGCCTACCCCCCCTGGGCGTGCCCTCCTGCCTCGTGGCTTCCTTGTTGCTTCCCTGACTTCCACTTTAAGTCTCCCGGGTTGCGTTTGTTCCAAGAAAGATCCTCGCAAAGGTTTCGTTCCGTTTGATATTCCTTTTCTGCGAAACACTGAAATAGGTAAAAAAACAGCAATTTGCACTGGGCCTTCGGTTAATAGGTTAGTCCCAAAAATAATATAGAAGAGCATATTAAAGCCCATTAAACATCCAAAACATATAATATAATAGCATGGAACAATCAAAAATTATAGATACGTTGGAGACGTATCAGATACTTCTATTTGGTCTAATCTGCCTGTGTAAAAAAATTAAGGCGGGAGAAGGCAGCGTACGTATGTCGTTTCCCACACGAAGGTGATACGTTCCCTCTCGGAACCACGAGCCTTTTTGAGGGAAGCTCCTGTTTGCAAGAAGCTTACACCAAAGCTTGTCCCAATTCGGCCAAAAATTTACCGCAGGATGTTGGTGCCATGTCATGACACCATGCCAAGTTTCATGATTTTCAGGCGTGTTTTGGATTTACAGGAATTAAGAAACTAAGTTCCTCAATCTTCCCGGCTGAGCCACGACGCCGAGATGTTTGAATTTCATTCCCATTTCTTGCATGGGACCTAGAAATTCACCCAAGGACACACATGTGATTTTTCAAACAACTTTGGTGCACTGGAGCATGTGCTTGTAGTTCAAATTTGAATTATGCACATTAAATGAGTAGAAACTCAATTAATGTATAAAAAAGGTCGAACGAACCCGGAATAATTCCAAAATTTAGCACGATACTTCTATTTGGTCTAATCTGCCTATGTAAAAAATTAAGGCGGGAGAAGGCAGTGTACGTATGTCGTTTCGCACACGGAGGTGACACGTTCCCTCTCGGAACCACGAGCCTTCTTGAGGGAAGCTCCGGTTTGCAAGAAGCTTACACCAAAGCTTGTCCCAATTCGGCCAAAAAATTTACCACAGCATGTTGGTGCCATGTAATGACACCATGCCAAGTTTCATGATTTTCAGACGTGTTTTGGATTTACAGGAATTAAAAAACCAAGTTTCTCAATCTTTCCGGCTGATCCACGATGCCCAGATGTTTGAATTTCATTCCCATTTCTTGCATGGGACCTATAAATTCACCCAAGGACACACATGTAATTTTTCAACCCACTTTGGCGCACTGGAGCATGTGCTTGTAGTTCAAATTTGAATTATGCACATTAAATGCGCAGAAACTCAATTAATGTATAAAAAAGGCCAAACAAACCCGGAATAATTCCAAAATTTAGCACGATACTTCTATTTGGTCTAATCTGCCTGTGTTAAAAAAATTAAGGTGGGAGAAGGCAGTGTACGTATGTCATTTCGCACATGGAGGTGACACGTTCCCTCTCGGAACCACGAGCCTTCTTGAGGGAAGCTCCGGTTTCCAAGAAGCTTACACCAAAGCTTGTCCCAACTCGGCCAAAAAATTTACCGCAGCATGTTGGTGCCATGTCATGACACCATGCCAAGTTTCATGATTTTCAGGCGTGTTTTGGATTTACAGGAATTAAAAAACCAAGTTTCTCAATCTTTTCGGCCGAGCCACGATGCCCAGATGTTTCAATTTCATTCCCATTTCTTGCATGGGACCTATAAATTCACCCAAAGACACACATGTGATTTTTCAACAAACTTTGGTCCATTGGAGCATGTGCTTGTAGTTCAAATTTGGATTATGCACATTAAATGCTCAGAAACTCAATTAATGCATAAAAATGCCAAGCGAACCCGGAATAATTCAAATTTAAACATGACACTCATGTACTAGTTGCATGTTCACTGTACGTAAATGTTCTAGCAATTCAAACACCATCCTTTCCCTCCGTGACACCATTTTGTCTTTCAAAACATAATGAAAAATCAGGTATACCACAAACAGTTTACTAGAAAGAATCATGTGGGATGTGATATAAAATATCTTGGCGCACCGTCTTGTCTGGCTTACACAGGAAGCTTCGTCGTCTACAGTGCACCGCCCCCGCTTGAACCACACTTGCGCACCAGTTTCTCACGGCACCGAGCGAATATTTTTTTTCACCGCGAAAATATCTATCTCCCCGCCCCCTCCCTCCTACCAAAAGCCACATTTCCACTGTTCCTCCTTGCTTTCCAAGTTCAAACCTTCACTGCTGCTTACTGGCAGCTCAGCCTCCTCGCCGGCGACCCTTCTTTTTGCAGTGCCGCCTCCTCGCCGGCTACCCTTCTTCTTGCAGCGCCGCCTCCTCGCGGGCGACCCTTCTTCTTGCAGCGCCGCCTCCTCGCCACCGACCCTTCTTCCTGCTGCGCGGCCTCCTCGCCGCCGACCCTTCTTCTTGCTGCGTGGCCTTGTCGATATGGTCCGGTAATCCACACCCCACCCACACCATCCACCTCCTTTCCCGTCCCACATGCCCCGACCGACGGCGTGACACCTTCCACCGAAATCACTGCCCCTTCCTCCAATTAAGCGCCGCCCACATCCATTTTGCACACAGTATAACGTGGAGCTCAGTAGCATGCGGCCGCACGCGCGCACGAGGTCGCTATGGCTGCCATGCGTGTCGACCGCCAGATCTTGGAGGAGCACCTCATCTTCGAGGCCACCATCGATGCCGCCACGCGGTTGTCTACTTTAAAATATAGTTCGTGCTGTTTTCTCGAGGCCACCGCCAGTGCCTTCTAGTGATTTGTCCTCTATAATTTTAATATCCAATCTGATGTTCAGTTAACAGTTTGGTCCTCTGAAATGTAATGTTCAATTAACACTTTGGTCCAACAATTGCTACATTTTGTAGTACTATTCTCAAGCATTCTTTGTTTTGTTAACTGTCTTATCTTCTAGTACATGTTTCTATTCTGCAATGTCGTGCTCAGTTAACTATTTTGGTTCATTTGGTCTGTTGTCCATTTAACTGTTTGGTTCAGTTCTGCAATTTGATTTTCATTTGCTGTGGGTACAATTTTGTATTGTTATGCATGTGACACCAATCAAATTTGGCTGTACTCAATACATATTCTACTGATAGTATGGCAACTCTTAGTTAACCTGATCAAGATCTTCCTTATGTGTGTTGCAGGGAAACAATGGGAGACACTGCGGTTTACCATCGAGGTTTGTTCAAGCAGGGTCCTTTGGCTAATAGCACATTATTATGCAGTTGCAGGAATCATTCTAATATTTAGCTTTCTTACAATTTGGTCTTGCACATGTAGGTCCTGCTGTCAGAGGCTTAGACCCACAGTTCGACTCATTTTGCATATGGGGAAATGAGATGTCCATGAATATCAGTCAAGTCAAGAAACTCAGAAAGATTGTTAGGATGAAGAAACTTGCGACGAATAACAGCAAGATCTTTGTTTGCACAATGAAGAAGACATCAGTCAACTATAGGATGGTACCAACTCTTTTACCTTGTTTTTACCCCTTGCGCCATTTCAAAATTTACAACAGCGATTTATGCATAGCTTTGTTTTCAGTACTTTTCAAAGCAGTTCACCGATGATTACCTCTCAAACCACCTGCATGGTCAAGAGGCGAGGAAGGTATTCATTCAACACCCACGGTACAATATTGAAGTCTTGCTGAAGAGGACAAAGGTTCACGGGCAATTATCCATAGCCACTGGCCTAAAGTTGCAAGGACATTCAACATCACTGAAGGCTCAATATTTTCCTTCCGCTTCTGCAGTTTCCCAGATGAGATTCATATGTCTATTTACCGTGTATGGTGCTACTTTCCAAAGGTTTTTGATGCTGCATGTGAAACTTGGTGTTGTTGTGTAATGGCGTAACTGAGTGTCGAAGCTATCTGATGTAATTCGATTATGAAATCCTGGTTTCTTTTATACGGATATGAAATATCTGGCGTGTTTCAAAAGAAATATCAGTTTGATTAGTACATGGATTATCAATAATAGGCTAATTACCCTGCTTATTGGGGTTTTCTATTGCAGAATGTTACTCAGACAGCATCATGGGTGATGAACTCAAACAACCTGCATGGTTTCTAGTAAGTAGGCGTGTTCGATCAACTAACAATCACACATGGCTTCCGGCAGCGAAGTTTTTGCGTTAGACCACCTTGCACAAACGTTTCCACACAAAGAACTGTGTGTGATATACATACCTACGGAAATGTTTTTCTAGGATTCACCGTGTGGGATGTACATACCTACGGAAATGATTTTCTGGGATTCACCGTGTGGGATGTACATACCTACGAAAATGATTTTCTGGGATTCACCGTGTGGGAAGTACATACCTACAGAAATGATTGGGTTTCGATGCCTCGCCCGATCACACACGAGCTCATTTGGTGTCCCAGGAGGGCCTATCACCGACGGTTTCTGGGTCGTGTGGGAAGGACCACCCTATCGCCCACACTCACTTGGCGACAGTTCCATATGCCATCCGCGGAAGGGGTTAAAAACCATTTGTATAGCACCGACGCGTACCAGTGTGTAGTCTCTGCGCCTAAACTGGAGACCTTGGGTGCTTCGTGATCCTTTTAGATGGTTCAAGATGGTGTTTTGCTCCACACCTATTGAGGTACTGTATACTATTCACGTAAACTTTTGTAATCTGCCTTTTTCAATTTGGAGTACACTTTTGGTACTAATATTATGTTCTATGCTCAATGAAGAGCTTGTCCATCCTATCATGGAGAAAAAGGTATAACCAATTGATGGTTCAAGAAGCACCGGGATTTTCTCAGATCTCATGACATTCATTTGAATACAATAACATTGGAAGGATATGCATCCAACAATGCAAACAATAGCTTTGTCACATTCTTCATGTTGAATGTGAGGGAACTATTGTCCGTGAGGATTAAGTTTTTCGACAAGAAATTTCTTATGGCTGCAAGTGTTGAATAACATAAAAAGAAGTTTCAGGTGGACCTAACGGCTTCTGATCATGCTCGGATTCTATTTACAACAGCTTGTCATACTGTACCGGTACAATTTCTGGCCGGGGATCTTGATTTTATGGATCAGACCGGTCCATTTGATTGTGACTGCCGGAAACTTTGGTTGAGTTAGATGTCATTGTTCCTGTTCAATCTGGATTTTGTCTAAACCTGATGAGCAATTAATCCTCGTGCTTTTGTACTGTTTGTAAGCTGGAGTTAGATATTATTTCCCTTTTCAACTCGGTTTTGACCCATATTTTCTTTCATACTGGGCCAATGGCTTGCCATTTCTTTAATTAAGACATAAATATTATAAGCATTCACAACATAGGGAAAGAACATCACTCTCGCGGGATCCTTGAGATCTTTGTTCATTATAGAACCCGCAAGTTCTTAGCGCCCACCAGCACCCACAAACTTATTTTCAGCTAGCACACCAAATGGGTTGTAATTCTTAATAAGAAAAGTTGCATGGTAGTGACAGATTTGGATTTGTCATTTGGGACCCACGAGGAAAAAGCCTATCCACGGCGGTGCTGACTCGACAGTAAACATTGGGAAACCTGGTTTTAAAATTACTGTAAATCCAGAACTCGCCTCAAAATCATGAAAATTGGCATGGTGTTATGACATAGCACCAACATGTTGTGGTAAAAAATTAGTCCAATTTGGGACAAGTTTTGGTACAAACTTCTTACAAACCGGAGCTTCTCTCAAAAAGGCTCATGGTTCCGAGAGGGGCCTTGTCACCTATGTGTGCGAAATGACATACGTTGTCTCTTCCCGCCTTGATTTATTTTACAGAGGCAACATGCAACTATAGTAGTGTCGTCCTAAAAATATGAAATTATTCATGGTTCATTTCGCCCTTTTATACATTATTTGAGTTTCCTAGGCATTTTGGAACATACTTTGGTTTGTGCAAAGGCCATGTGTGTACTAGCCACATATGTAATTGGATGTTCAATCTGTTTATGGAATCAAGTCCTTATAAGTTATAAGTACATATGTTGTTGTCCTGTGTGCAATGACATTGCACACGGACCATACTGGGGAACCCGTCGGTGATGATTTCATCAATCGTTGACAATTGTATACCACCAAGAGTTTGCCCACAACACGGACGGCTTATTAGCATCAATCGTCTGCGTTATTATCGGTCTTCGCACACATTTCTGATTACACACCTATTTGCCGCGTATTACACACATCTTGTTATATTGAACTGTTTCTATTCTCTTGGCTCAAAGCAAACAGTTCATCCGAGTGAACCGCATGCCATATATCGCACACACCTTGATCTGGCTGACCGTTTCTTTTGTGTTGCCTAATCACAAACAGTTCATCCGAGTGAACCGTATGCTGTATATCGCACACACCTTCATCTGGCTGCCCGTTTCTTTTGTTTATCCTCATCGCAAACAGTTAATTGAACTGAACCGTATGCCCTACATCGCACACACAACTAAAATCTGAACCGTGTTTGATGCATCCGCCATTGCATACGTTTTGCACCTTTTTTTGACGGGTTTTTCACACCATTGTTTACGATTATTGCATCGCACACAGTTTCGTCGAAGGGTCTCTGATTGTAGTGTCGCGTTAGCGGCATCCTGCAGTAGTGTATAAACCAAAAATACCAAAAATATTTACTTTATCGTTTATCTATCTCTAACAGATCTCACTTTTGCAAGTAAACGTGAAGGGATTGACAACCCCTTTATCGCGTTGGGTGCAAGTTGTTTGATTGTTTGTGCAGGTATTCGGTGACTTGTGCAGTGTCTCCTACTGGATTGATACCTTGATTCTCAAACTTAGGGAAATACTTATCTCTACTTTGCTGCGTCACCCTTTCCTCTTCAAGGGGAAAACCAATGCAAGCTCAAGAAGTAGCAGGAAGAATTTCTGGCATCGTTGCTGGGGAGATCTACGCCAAGTCAAGCCATACCAAGTACACCTCATAAACTCTCATCTCTTGCATTACATTATTCGCCATTCGCCTCTCGTTTTCCTCTTCCCCACTTCTAAAACAATTTTTGAAAAGATTTGCCTTTTCTTCGCCCCTCTTCCGTTCGTCTTCTTTGATTGCTTTTTGTGTGCTCGTGTGTTAGATCGTTTGTCTTGCTTTCATGGCTAGTACTCCCATCATTGTTAGCACTACCGATAATGAAGTCCTCAATTTTCAACAAAGGGGGGGAGAAAAATTATAAGATGCTTGGTATAGAATTTACAATGCTCAACATAGATCTGCTCGCAAGCAATCTACTGCCGTTCTTCTTCACAATTTTTATGTGGGTGTTACTCCTTGGAATAGATATGTTATAGGTACCATTACCGGAGGGAATTTCTTGGGGAGCCATACTTTTTATTCTTACAATTCCATGATAGATTTCTTAGGCCCACCACCTCTTTTGATCAATGGAGCTGTTTCAACCTTGGAGCATGTAATGCAAAGGCTTGATATTATTGAGAATAAGATTGCTACCGTTGAGTTGATTGAAAATTTGGATAAAAAGATTCATAATCAGATTACTCAATATGGATCTAAAGTAGGAGTTACTTTAAAGAATCTTAGGGAAAAGGAACCCATAGTTAACGAAAAGATAGATCAAGATTCTACTAGAATTGGCAAACTAGAAGATATTGTTACCAACTTGGGTTTCGCTTTTTCCTCCGTTAAAACTACTCAAAATCTTCCCCCTACTAAGATTGCCAAGTTTACTTATGTTCCTAAGAATAAGGGTGAATCTTCTAGTAAAGATAATGAAGATCTCAAATCAATAAGTGTTCACTCCAATTTTTTCCATATATTAAGGAACCAATTGCCATGAATGAATTTCTTGATTTCTTGCCTAAGAGTTCGATCATTGATAAAACCAAAGAATCCCCTAAGGATTATAAGTGCATGATTGAAGAATTGCATACCAAAGATGATTATACCTAAATCTATTCGTGTTTTATGCCTAACTAAGGGCGTTAAACAATAGCGCTTGTTGGGAGGCAACCCAATTTTATTTTTGTTTTTTGCTTTTTGCTTTTTAGGTTCTGTTTTGCAATAAATAATTCATCTAGCCTATGGTTAGATGTGGTTTAGTGTTTTAATTAGTGTTTGTGCCAAGTAAGACCTTTGGGATAGCTTGCGGTGATAGTTGATTTGATCTTGCTGAAAAACCGAAACTTTTGCGCCCAGTCCCAAATTTTTTAATTTTACACAAAATTGATATACAAATTGCCCCTGTTGTCCTGATTGTTTAGACTTTTTGGAGTTACAAAAGTATTCAAACTATCCAGATTACTACAGGTCGTTCTGTTTTTGACAAATTCTGTTTTCTATGTGTTATTTTCTTATTTTGATGAATCTATAGGTAGTATCGGGGAGTATGAACCATGGAAAAGTTGGAATACAGTAGATATTACACCAATATAAATAAATAATGAGTTCACAACAGTAACAAATGTGGTGATTTATTTTCTTATACTAACGGAGCTTATGAGATTTTCTGTTGAGTTTTGTGTTGTGAAGTTTTCAAGTTTTGGGTAAGGATTTGATGAACTATGGAATAAGGAGTGGCAAGAGACTAAGCTTGGGGATGCCCAAGGCACCCAAGGTAAAATTCAAGGACAACCAAGAGCCTATGCTTGGGGAAGCCCTGAAAGGCATCCCCTCTTTCGTCTTCGTCTATCGGTAACTTTACTTGAGGCTATATCTTTATTCACCACATGATATGTGTTTTGCTTGGAGCGTCTTGTATGATTTGAGTCTTTGATTTTTAGTTTGCCACAATCATCCTTGATGTACACACCTTTGAGAGAGACACGCATAAATCGTGATTTATTAGAATACTCTATGTGCGTCACTTATATCTTTTGAGCTAGGCAATTTTGCTCTAGTGCTTCACTTATATCTTTTTAGAGCACGGCGGTGGTTTTATTTTATAGAAATTGTTGAACTTTCATGCGTCACTTATATTATTTTGAGAGTCTTTAAACAGCATGGTAATTTTCTTTGGTTATAAATGTAGTCCTAATATGATAGGCATCCAAGAGGGATATAATAAAAACTTTCATGTAAAGTGCATTGAATACTATGCGAAGTTTGATTCCTTATTATTGTTTTGAGATATAGAGATGGTGATATTAGAGTCATGCTAGTGAGTAATTGTGAATTTGAAGAAATACTTGTGTTAAAGTTTGTGATTCCTGTAGCATGCACGTTTGGTGAACCGTTATGTGATGAAGTCGGAGCATGATTTATTTATTTATTGTCTTCCTTATGAGTGGCGATCGGGGACGAGCGATTGTCTTTTCCTACCAATCTATCCCCCTAGGAGCATGCGCGTAGTACTTCGTTTCGATAATTAATAGATTTTTGCAATAAGTATGTGAGTTCTTTATGATTAATGTTGAGTCCATGGATTATACGCACTATCACCCTTCCACCATTGCTAGCCTCTCTAGTACCGCACAACTTTCGATGGTGCCATAAACCCACCAAATACCTTCCTCAAAACAGCCACCATACCTACCTATTATGGTATTTCCATAGCCATTCCGAGATATATTGCCATGCAACTTTCCATCGTTCTGTTTGTTATGACATGTTCCATCATTGTCATATTTCTTTGCATGATCATGTAGTTGACATCGTATTTGTGGCAAAGCCACCATTCATAATTCTTTCATACATGTCACTCTTGATTCATTGCACATCCCGGTACACCACCGGAGGCATTCATATAGAGTCATATTTTGTTCTAAGTATCGATTTGTAATTCTTGAGTTGTAAGTAAATAAAAGTGTTATGATCTTCATTATTAGAGTATTGTCCCATGTGAGGAAAGGATGATGGAGACAATGATTCCCCCACAAGTCGGGATGGGACTCCGGACAAAAAAAGAGGCCAAAAAATGAGAGAAGGCCCAAACAAATAAAAAAATGAGAGAAAAGAGAGAAGGGGCAATGCTACTATCCTTTTACCACAGTTGTGCTTCAAAGTAACACCATGATCTTCATGATAGAGAGTCTCCTATATTGTCACTTTCATATACTAGTCGGAATCTTTCATTATAGAACTTGGCTTGTATATTCCAATGATGGGCTTCCTCAAATTGCCCTAGGTCTTCGTGAGCAAGCAAGTTGGATGCACACCCACTTAGTTTCTTTTTGAGCTTTCATAAATTTATAGCTCTAGCGCATCCGTTGCATGGCAATCCCTACTCACTCACATTGATATCTATTGATCGGCATCTCCATAGCCCGTTGATACTCCTACTTGATGTGAGACTATCTCCTTCCTTTTGTCTTCTCCATAACCACCTTCTATTCCACCTATAGTGCTATGTCCATGCACTGGTGCGCGTTGGTCCTAAACAAACGGTTTTTTACCCCTTTCCGCGATGACATTTGGAACCGTCGCCAAGTGAGTGTGTGCGATAGGGTGTCCTTCTCACACGACCCAGAAATCGTCCGGGATAGGCCCTCCTGGGACCCAGGCTGGGGCTGTGTGCGATCGAGCGAGGGATCAAAACCCAATCATTTCCGTAGGTATGTACATCCCACACGGTGAATCCCAGAAATCATTTCTGTAGGTATGTACATCCCACACGGTGAATCCCAGAAATCATTTCCGTAGGTATGTACATCCCACACGGTAATCCGAGAAAATCATTTCCGTAGGTATGTACATCCCACACGGTGAATCCCAGAAAAACATTTCCGTTCGTATGTATATCACACACAGTCAATCCAAGGAATACGTTTTCGTTCTTATGTACATCCCACACAGTCAATCCAGGGAAAACATTTCCGTTAGGACGTAAATCCCACACAGTTTTATGTGTAGGCTCGTGTGTGAAAGGTGTAACTATTGCACACGGTCTTCCTTGGTTAACTGTTTGCTTTTATCAACTATATCACACACGATTTGATGAAGAAAACTGTGTGGCATTGGGCTATCCATCGCAACCGCTTTTACTGCTAGAACCGTTTGTAAAGGTCCATGACACATTTAGCAGGTTTATTAGTTTACAATTAATAATTCTAGTATTAAGAAAAATCACATTTCATATCGAACAGCTGTTTGCCAATTTCATATCAGGCACATAAATATATTATAACATCATAGTACGGTAGCTACAAGAAAACAGCACAGTACAACATATAGCTAGTTCAACTTCATAAGAACAATATATTCATTTCCCTAGTTGAGATCATCGAGGCTCGTCTTATCCACCTCTGCTTTCAGTTCAGTAAGAACCCGTTTTGCACGGGCCAACTGGGAAAGTGCCTCCTCCTTCGCCAACACCATCTTAGCAAACTCTTTTTAAAAAATCTGAGCTCATTCTCCACCTTCAACTTTTTATCCCGCATCTTGAAATATGCTTCAGCGTTAACAAGATTTTCTCTAAGCCTAGCTGTGTTCACTTCCTCATACATGCTCCAGAGCTTCCTTAGGCACATCTTCAAAGACTCTGGCCACTCTTGATCAACCCACTCCAAGTAAGAACACTTCCGTTCATCCTATAATATTTAAAACTACATCAGTAACAATTGTAGGGGAAATGGGTTTATAGCAACATAGAAAATCGCCAATGCTTATTTTGAAAAACTAAAGAAACATGTTAATTATGACATATCTTCTCAAAAAGATCAATGTGCAAATGAAATAATTGGTACTGAGACAACAACCAAATTTTGGAACATCAGAAGCTATAATTAACTACGTACAACGACGCTACAAGTTCTTACTCATGTACAATAAATAACAAATTGAACATTTTATGAGGAAGGTAAATATAACTGCAACAGCATAGCGACAGTGTTTGGATGACAGCAAATTGATACTAAGTGGTGTGTACATGCACAAATTTAGTAATATAGAACTAATAGCACTAAGGTCGTCCACTATGTATGCCAAAACTGGTGTAAAGACAACTGTTGCTACATCTCGCACCGGTGCCCTGAACTGGCGAGCCGATGCAACGGAAAAAAAATCAGGGACCCGGACTCCGGAGCACGTAGTTGCTCCGATGCCCAGTTCCTTCGTGCCATAAAGATTTAGTATTTTACTACTTGGCTGCTCGGATGTGTGGACCAAAGTTGGCTGCACAAACTGCTGAAGCGGTGCCAAATAATTTTCTAATGGCACCGCTGATGAGATGGCAACAATTTAAGATACTAGGTACAAACTGTGACACTGTCTTAGGATGCATTTGGTTGAAGGTGTGGTATGAATGGGTTGGGAGCTTGACAGTGTCTGAATCACATCTAACAAATGATTTATAACAACGGAAGAGGGTCTAACCTTCTCTGCACATGCCAGAAACTTCCTCCCAGTGTCCACAGAATCAAACGCAAGTAGCTTCACGCATGGAGATTGATGGTGACAACGAGCAGATAGATCTTCAGCCACCCCGCTCCATTCGTTGCCACAGATGGTCTTAGGGAGCTACAAGAGGAAGAAACGACTCAAATCGACCTCCGGGTAAAAATCCTTCATTCCAAGTCATATCCCGAGAGAGAGAGAAGAGAGGAATACCCGGGTGGTGAAGTAGTAGTCGCCCGAGGAGGAACCGCTGGAGATGTCTTTGAAGAAGAACATGGCGACCCCGGCGGTAGGATGCGAGACGGCGAGAGCGAGGAAGCGGCTATAGCTTAGCAAGGAAGGAAGGAAGGAAGGAGGAAACATGGGAAATGTGACTTGTGGTCGGGGAGAAAAGGGGACGGGGAAGGGGGAAGGTGGCGGGGGTAGATATTTTGGCGGTAGGCCAAAATTTTGGAAATGTGGAGGGAAACTTTGCGCGCGGTGCCGCCGGACCATTCACTTTGAATGATTGTGTACATCGCAAACGATTCTTCTGCTTTACGCGCATGGGATGAGTTTGATAAATCAAATTTTGGTCTCAAGGCATGGGCAGATTCACTTTGAACGTGCGCGGTGCCGCCGGCCCATTCACTTTATTCGATTGTGCGCATCGCAAATGATTCTTCTGCTTTACGCGCATGGGATGAGTTTGATAATTCAAATTTTGGTGGAAATTTCCCGGGTACGTCATTGCATAATTTAACATCGCTTGCTAATTTGGGCACACAAAAGAGCATACAACAGATAGACCACACTTACTGAATCGAGCAATTTTAGTAATTACATAGAGCTAGTTGACCTAAACATTGCTCTAACAAAAGACCAGCACTAAAAACAAAGCCTAAGTACGCATAATTAAAAATCCCCCGCCGCGCCGGCCTATGCATCGCTGGTGTGAGATGAGACGTCGATGACTTGTCCTGGCGACATGCCACCGTTGGTGGACTCCACGTCCCCCCTGCTGAAGTCGACCGCGTCCTCGTCCTCGGCGCCGCCTGATACGTCTCCAACGTATCTATAATTTTTGATTGCTCCATGCTATATTATATTCTGTTTTGGACATTATTGGGCTTTATTATACACTTTTATATTATTGTTGGGACTAGCCTATTAACCGGAGGCCCAGCCCAGAATTGCTGTTTTTTGCCTATTTCAGAGTTTCGCAGAAAAAGAATATCAAACGGAGTCCAAACGGAATGAAACCTTCGGGAACGTGATTTTCGGAACGAACGTGATCCAGAGGACTTCGACCCTACGTCAAGACATCAACAAGGAAGGCACGAGGTAGGGGGGCGCGCCCTCCACCCTCGTGGGCCCCACGTTGCTCCACCGATGTACTTCTTCCTCCTATATATACCTACGTACCCCCAAACTACCGCAGACGGAGCCAAAAACCTAATTCCACCGCCGCAACCTTTTGTACCCGTGAGATCCCATCTTGGGCCTTTTCCGGAGCTCCGCCGGAGGGGGCATCGATCATGGAGGGCTTCTACATCAACACCATAGCCTCTCCGATGATGTGTGAGTAGTTTACCTCAGACCTTCGGGTCCATAGCTATTAGCTAGATGGCTTCTTCTCTCTTTTTGGATCTCAATACAATGTTCTCCCCCTCTCTTGTGGAGATCTATTCGATGTAATCTTCTTGTGCGGTGTGTTTGTTGAGACCGATAAATTGTGGGTTTATGATCAAGTTTATCTATGAACAATATTTGAATCTTCTCTGAATTCTTTTATGTATGATTGGTTATCTTTGCAAGTATCTTTGAATTATCAGTTTGGTTTGGCCTACTAGATTGATCTTTCTTGCAATGGGCGAAGTGCTTAGCTTTGGGTTCAATCTTGCGGTGTCCTTTCCCAGTGACGGTAGGGGCAGCAAGGCACGTATTGTATTGTTGCCATCGAGGATAACAAGATGGGGTTTATATCATATTGCATGAGTTTATCCCTCTACATCATGTCATGTTACTTAAAGCGTTTCTCTGTTCTTTTGAACTTAATACTCTAGATGCATGCTGGATAGCGGTCGATGTGTGGAGTAATAGTAGTAGATGCAGGCAGGAGTCGGTCTACTTGTCTCGGACGTGATGCCTATATACATGATCATACCTAGATATTCTCATAACTATGCTCAATTCTATCAATTGCTCAACAGTAATTTGTTCACCCACCATAATATTTATGCTCATGAGAGAAGCCACTAGTGAAACCTATGGCCCTCGGGTCTATTTTCCTTCATATTAATCTTTCAGCACTTAGCTATTTCAATGGCCGTCTTTATTTTGCTTTGTTTACTTTGCATCTTTATCATAAAAATACCAAAAATATTATCTTATCATATATATCAGATCTCACTCTCGTAAGTGACCGTGAAGGGATTGACAACCCCTTTATTGCGTTGGTTGCGAGGATTTATTTGTTTGTGTAGGTGCGAGGGACTTGTGCGTGGCCTCCTACTGGATTGATACCTTGGTTCTCAAAAACTGAGGGAAATACTTACGCTACTTTGCTGCATCACCCTTTCCTCTTCAAGGGAAAACCAACGCAGTGCTCAAGAGGTAGCAAGAAGGATTTCCGGCGCCGTTGCTGGGGAGTCTATGCAAAAGTCAACATACCAAATACCCATCACAAACCCTTATCTCCCACATTACATTATTTGCCATTTGCCTCTCGTTTTCCTCTCCCCCACTTCACCCTTGCCATTTTATTCGCCCTCTCTTCTCCATTCGCCTCTTTTTCTCTTGCTTCTTGTTTGCTCGTGTGCTAGATTGCTTGCTTGTCGTTATGGCTAGTCCCCTATCTTCTCCGTTGTCTCTCGAGAATGAAGTTCTTAATTTTAAGCAAAGGGAGGGAGAAAATCTAAAAGACGCTTGGTATAGAATTTGCAATGCTCAAAATAGATCTACCAGGAAGCAATCTACTTCCGTTCTTCTCCACAATTTTTATGTAGGCGCTACTCCGTGGTACAGATATATCCTTGATACCATTACCGGAGGGAATTTCTTGGGTAGCCATACTTGTGATTCTTATAATGCTATGATAGATTTGTTTGGCTCACCACCTCTTTTTGTTAATGGAACTATGTTAACTTTGGAGCATGTAATGCAAAGACTTGAAATTATTGAAAATAAAGTTGCTACCATAGAGTTAATCGAAAATTTGGATAAAAAGATCCACAACCAAATTACCCAATATGGATCTAAAGTAGGAGTCACTTTGAAAAATATTAAGGAGAAGGAACCCATAGTTAATGAAAGAATAAATCAGGATTCCACTAGAATCGATAAACTTGAGGGTATCATTACCAACTTGGGAACCGCTTTTTCTTCTGTAAAGAATACTCCAAGTCCTCCAACTAAAATTGCCAAGCCTATGTATGTTCCTAAAAATAAGGGTGAATCCTCTAGTAAGGAAGGTGCGGATCTCAAATCTATAAGTATTCATCCCAATCTTTTTGCTATCATTAAGGAACCAATTGCTACAAATGAATTTTTCGGTTATGTGCCTAGAAGTTTGATAATTAATAAAAAGAAAGAAACTCCTAAGGATGATAGATGTCTCATTGAAGAATTGCCTACCAAAGATGGCAATACCTAGATCTATCCTTGCTATTATGCCTAGCTAAGGGCGTTAAACGATAGCGCTTGTTGGGAGGAAACCCAATTTTACTTTTAGTATTTTTTTGCTTTTTGCTTCTGTTTAGGAATAAATATTTGATCTAGCCTCTGGTTAGATGTGTTTTTATGTTTTAATTAGCATTTGTGCCAAGTTAAACCTATAGGATCTTCTTGGATGATAGTTATTTGATCTTGCTGAAAATTCTAGAAACTTTCTGTTCACGAAAATAATTGTTAAAAATTACCAGAACGTGATAAAATATTGATTCCAATTGCTGCTGATCAATAAACAAATTATCTAGGTCTTCCTATTTTTGCTGCATTTTTGGAGTTCCAGAAGTTTGCGTTGGTTACAGATTACTATAGACTGTTCTGTTTTTGACATATTCTGTTCTTCGTGTGTTGTTTGCTTATTTTGATGAATCCATGGCTGGTAAAATAGTTTATAAACCATAGAGAAGTTGGAATACAATAGGTTTAACACCAATATTAATAAAGAATGAGTTCATTACAGTACCTTAAAGTGGTGTTTTGTTTTCTTTCGCTAACAGAGCTCACGAGATTTTCTGATAAGTTTTGTGTGGTGAAGTTTTCATGTTTTGGGTAGATGATTTGGTGGATTATGGAACAAGGAGTAGCAAGAGCCTAAGCTTGGGGATGCCCATGGCACCCCAAGATAATCTAAGAACACCTAAAAGCCAAAGCTTGGGGATGCCCCAGAAGGCATCCCCTCTTTCCTCTACTTCCATCGGTAACTTTACTTGGAGCTATATTTTTATTCACCACATGATATGTGTTTTGCTTGGAGCATCTTGTATGATTTGAGTCTTTGCTTTTTAGTTTACCACTATCATCTTTTTTGTACACACCTTTTGATGAGAGACACACATGATTCAGAATTTATTAGAATACTCTATGCGCTTCACTTATATCTTTTGAGCTATATAGTTTTTGCTCTAGTGCTTCACTTATATCTTTTAGAGCACGGCGGTGGTTTTGTTTTATAGAAACTATTATTCTCTCATGCTTCACTTATATTATTTTGAGAGTCTTAAACAGCATGGTAATTTGCTTAAATTGGGAAATTAATCGTAATACGCTAAGTATTCAGGACTAGTAAAAAAGAAAAAGAAAAAAAACTTTCTTATGAGTGTGCTGAATACTAAGAGAAGTTTGATTCTTGATGATTGTTTTGAGATATGGAGGTAGTGATATTAAAGTTGTGCTAGTTGAGTAGTTGTGAATTTGAGAAATACTTGTGTTGAAGTTTGCAAGTCCCGTAGCATGCACGTATGGTAAACGTTATGTAACAAATTTGAAGCATGAGGTGTTCTTTGATTGTCCTCCTTATGAGTGGCGGTCGGGGACGAGCGATGGTCTTTTCCTTCCAATCTATCCCCCTAGGAGCATGCGCGTAGTGCTTGGTTTTTGATGACTTGTAGATTTTTGAAATAAGTATGTGAGTTCTTTATGACTAATGTTGAGTCCATGGATTATATGCACTCTTATCCTTCTATCATTGCTAGCCTCTTCGGTACCATGCATTGCCCTTTCTCACATTGAGAGTTGGTGCAAACTTCGCCGGTGCATCCAAACCTCGTGATATGATTCGCTCTTTCACACATAAACCTCCTTATATCCTCCTCAAAACAGCCACCATACCTACCTATTATGGCATTTCCATAGCCATTCCGAGATATATTGCCATGCAACTTTCCACCGTTTCATTTATCATGACACGTTCATCAATATCATATTGCTTTGCATGATCATGTAGTTGGCATTGTATTTGTGGCAAAGCCACAGTTCATAATTCTTCATACATGTCACTCTTGATTCATTGCTATCCCGGTATACCGCCGGAGGCATTCATATAGAGTCATACTTTGTTCTAGTATCGAATTGTAATCATTGAGTTGTAAATAAATAGAAGTGTGATGATCATCTTTCATAGAGCATTGCCCTAATAAAAAAAGAGAAAGGCAAAAAAAAGAGAAGGCCCAAAAAAGAGAAAATAAAAAGGGGCAATGCTACTATCCTTTTTCCACACTTGTGCTTCAAAGTAGCACCATGATCTTCATGATAGAGAGTCTCTTGTTTTGTCACTTTCATTTACTAGTGGGAATTTTTCATTATAGAACTTGGCTTGTATATTCCAACAATGGGCTTCCTCAAATGCCCTAGGTCTTCGTGAGCAAGCAAGTTGGATGCACACCCACTTAGTTTCTTTTGTTGAGCTTTCATGCATTTATAGCTCTAGTGCCTCCGTTGCATGTTAATCCCTACTCCTTGCATTAACATCAATCGATGGGCATCTCCATAGCTCATTGATTAGCCGCGTTGATGCAAGACTTTCTCCTTTTTTGTCTTCTCCACATAACCCCCATCATTATATTCTATTCCACCCATAGTGCTATATCCATGGCTCACGCTCATGTATTGTGTGAAGGTTGAAAAAGTTTGAGATTACTAAAGTATGAAACAATTGCTTGGCTTGTCATCGGGGTTATGCATTATGAGAGCATTCTTGTGTGACGAAAATGGAGCATGACTAAACTATATGGTTTTGTAGGGATAAACTTTCTTTGGCCATGTTATTTTGAGATGACATAATTCCTTAGTTAGTATGCTTGAAGTATTATTTCTTTTATGTCAATATTAAACCTTTATCTTGAATCTTTCGGATCTGAATATTCATACCACAATTAAGATTATTACATTAAAATTATGCCAAGTAGCATTCCACATCAAAAATTCTGTTTTTATCATTTACCTACTCGAGGACGAGCAGGAATTAAGCTTGGGGATGCTTGATACGTCTCCAACGTATCTATAGTTTTTGATTGCTCCATGCTATATTATATTCTGTTTTGGACATTATTGGGCTTTATTATACACTTTTATATTATTTCTGGGACTAACCTATTAACCGGAGGCCCAACCCAGAATTGCTATTTTTTGCCTATTTCAGAGTTTCGCAGAAAAAGAATATCAAACGGAGTCCAAACGGAATGAAACCTTCGGGAACGTGATTTTCGAAACGAACGTGATCCAGAGGACTTGGACCCTACGTCAAGACATCAACCAGGAAGGCACGAGGTAGGGGGGAGCGCCCTCCACCCTCGTGGGCCCCACGTTGCTCCACCGACGTACTTCTTCCTCCTATATATACCTACGTACCCCCAAACTACCAGAGATGGAGCCAAAAACCTAATTCCACCGCCGCAACCTTCTATACCCGTGAGATCCCATCTTGGGGCCTTTTCCGGAGCTCCCCCGGAGGGGGCATCAATCACGAAGGGCTTCTACATCAACACCATAGCCTCTCCGATGATGTGTGAGTAGTTTACCTCATACCTTCGGGTCCATAGTTATTAGCTAGATGGCTTCTTCTCCCTTTTTGGATCTCAATACAATGTTCTCCCCTTCTCTTGTGGAGATCTATCGATGTAATCTTCTTTTGTGGTGTGTTTGTTGAGATCGATGAATTGTGGGTTTATGATCAAGTTTATCTATGAACAATATTTGAATCTTCTCTGAATTCTTTTATGTATGATTGGTTATCTTTGCAAGTCTCTTCGAATTATCAGTTTGGTTTGGCCTACTAGATTGATCTTTCTTGCAAGGGGAGAAGTGCTTAGCTTTGGGTTCAATCTTGCGGTGTCCTTTCCTAGTGACAGTAGGGGCAGCAAGGCACGTATTGTATTGTTGCCATCGAGGATAACAAGATGGGGTTTATATCATATTGCATGAGTTTATCCCTCTACCTCATGTCATCTTACTTAAAGCGTTACTCTGCTCTTTTGAACTTAATACTCTAGATGCATGCTAGATAGCGGTCGATGTGTGGAGTAATAGTAGTAGATGCAGGCAGGAGTCGGTCTACTTGTCTCGGGCGTGATGCCTATATACATGATCATACCTAGATATTCCCATAACTATGCTCAATTCAATCAATTGCTCAACAGTAATTTGTTCACCCACCGTAATATTTATGCTCATGACAGAAGCCACTAGTGAAACCTATGGCCCCCGGGTCTATTTTCCATCATATTAATCTTTCAGCACTTAGCTATTTCTGGCGCCGTCTTTATTTTGCTTTCTTTACTTTGCATCTTTATCATAAAAATACCAAAAATATTATCGTATCATAGCTATCAGATCTCACTCTCGTAAATGACCGTAAAGGGATTGACAACCCCTTTATTGCGTTGGTTGCGAGGATTTATTTTTTTGTGTAGGTGCGAGGGACTCGTGCGTGGCCTCCTACTGGATTGATACCTTGGTTCTCAAAAACTGAGGGAAATACTTACGCTACTTTGTTGCATCACCCTTTCCTCTTCAAGGGAAAACCAACGCAGTGCTCAAGAGGTAGCACCGCCCTCAAGGTTCTAGTACTCGTAGTAGTGGCTGCGCCAGAGCACGCGTTGGTACTCCACCGTCGATTCCTCGACGGACAGACTCTTCTCTACCTCGACCTCGGCCACGGGCAACTTCTCCCAGCGCTCCTGGATCTCCGCCACCTCCTGCATCTCCAGCTCCCACTCAGCGACCTCATGAGGAAGCAGGTGCTCCATGGCCACCTCCGCCTTTTCAGACGTGGGTTGCATGCTGGAGTCCGAGGTGGCCTGGAATATCTTGGCGTTTGCATCCTCGGTCTTAGCGTGGATAGCCTCGACCCGGGCCAGGGCGACATCAGCGGCACGGATGGCAGCTCGAGCGCTCTCGGCGTTTGCAGCCGCCGTCGCAGCAGCGGCTGCAGCCGTCTCGGCTGTTGCAGTTGCCCTGTCGGCTACGCAGACACCCTCTCGGCGGAAGCGGCCGCGCTCAATGTTGATGCGACGGCACTCTCGGCATAGGCGGCGGCGCTCGGGGGGACGCGGCCATCGTACGGGCCTTCACGAAGCGTTTCCACGGCCTCATCTTTGCAAGAAGGGGGTGCGGGAATGGGGATCGGGATTCATGGATTCGAGGGTTGCCGACACTAGAGCAGACGAGTCGGCGAAGCTTAAGGAGGGAGACTTAAATAGACCCAGATATTTTCATCGCAAACGGTTCCTAGAAAACAACTGTGTGTGATGTTGTAGATATTTTTATTAGCTGTGAAAGACGAATTTGGAATAAAGTGCCAACGGATGGTGTTTTAAATGAACGAGAAATTTTGTAGTACTAATACAACTGTCATGTCAAATTTTGGAAAATTTCAGGGGTCATTTGACTTTCTAAGACATTTAAGTGATTTTCTAGCCATTTAATGACCGTAATTGAAATTTGAACTACATGTAAATGCAACAGCTAACCATAACGGTTTGAAAAATCATATTTGATGTACTTGTGTGCGATTTAATTCCATGTGCAGTAAATTGGAAGGAATTTTCAAACATATTGGTCTAACGGCTATGACACAATTAAGCTTGGAGTGACATGGCATTTTAATTCCAAAAAATAAAAAAAATCAGAAACACGTGAAACCTTGGTTGATGTAATGTCATGCCACCAAGATGATGTGGTAAAAAATTGGCATGTTTGGACACACACCCCTCACAAACCGGAGCAACTCACTAGAAGGCTCGTGGTTCCGAGAGGGAACAATGCATGTTTGATGACGAACGGGAGATAGCTTCCTCTTATGGCCTTGAAATTGTTTTCTACGTCTAACATGCACTACTACGACTATAATGTGAAATTTTTGAAAATTCTAGGGGTCATTTGACCTTTTAAAGACATATAAGTGATTTTCTAGACATTTAATGACCGTAATTCAAATTTGAACTACATCTACATGCAACGCATAACCGAAACGGTTTGAAAAATCATATTTGTGTACTTGTGTGCGAGTTAATTCCATGTGCAGTAAACTAGAAGGAATTTTCAAACATATTTGTATCACAACATGGACACATATGCATGAATACGTATGCATGGAGTGGCATGGCATTTTAATTCCAAAAAAATCAGAAACACATGAAACCTTGGTTGATGTAATGTCATGCCACCAAGATGATGTGGTAAAGAAATTGGCATGTTTGACGAAAGTTTGGACACACACCCCTCACAAACCGGTGCAACTCGCTAGAAGGTTCGTGGTTCCGAGAGGGAACAATGCATGTTTGATGACGAACGGGAGATAGCTTCCTCTTACGGCCTTCAAATTTTTTCCTACGTTTAACGTGCACTAATACAACTGTCATGTGAAAATTGGAAATTTTCAGGGGTCATTTGACCTTTTAAAGACATTTAAGTGATTTTCTAACCATTTAATGACCGTAATTCAAATTTGAACTATATCTACATGCAACGCCTAACCAAAACGTTTTGAAAAATCATATATGTGTACTTGTGTGCGAGTTAATTCCATGTGCAGTAAATTAGAAGGAATTTTCAAACATATTGGTCTCACGACATGGACACATGCATACGTATGCATGGAGTGACATGGCATTTTAATTTAAAAAATAGAAAATGAAGAGAAACACATGAAACCTTGGTTGATGTAATGTCATGCCACCAAGATGATGTGGTAAAGAAATTGGCATGTTTGACGAACGTTTGGACACGCACCCCTCACAAACCGAAGCAACTCGCTAGAAGGTTCGTGGTTCCGAGAGGGAACAATGCATGTTTGATGACGAACGGGAGATAGCTTCCTCTTACGGCCTTCAAATTTTTTCCTATGTTTAACATGCACTAATACAACTGTCATGTGAAAATTTGGTAAATTTCAGGGGTCATTTGACCTTTTGAAGACATTTAAGTGATTTCCTAACCATTTAATGGCTGTAATTCAAATTTGAACTACATCTACATGCAACGCCTAACCATAACGGTTTGAAAAATCATATTTTTGTGTACTTGTGTGCGAGTTAATTCCATGTGCAGTAAATTCGAAGGAATTTTCAAACATATTGGTGTCAAGGCATGGGCACATGCATGGAGTGCATGCTATGGCATTTTAATTCCAGAAAATTATAAAATGATCAGAAAAACATGAAACCTTGCTTGATTTAATGTCATGCCACCAAGATGATGTGGTAAAGAAATTGGCATGTTTGACAAAAATTTGGACACACACCCCTCACAAACCGGAGAAATTCGCTAGAAGGTTTGTGGTTCCGAGAGGGAACAATGCATGTTTGATGACGAACGGGAGATAGCTTCCTCTTACGGCCTTGAAATTTTTTCAACGTCTAACGTGCACTACTACAACTGTAATGTGAAATTTTGGAAAACTCTAGGGGTCATTTGACCTTTCAAAGACATTTAAGTGGTTTTCTAACCATTTAATGACTGTAATTCAAATTTGAACTACATCTACATGCAACGCCTAACCAAAACAGTTTGAAAAATCATATTTTTGTGTACTTGTGTGCGAGTTAATTCCATGTGGAGTAAATTCGAATGAATTTTCAAACATATTGGTGTCAAGGCATGGGCACATGCATGGAGTGCATGCCATGGCATTTTAATTCAAAAATTAAAAAATGATCAGAAAAACATGAAACCTTGCTTGATTTAATGTCATGCCACCAAGATGATGTGGTAAAAAAATTGGCCTGTTTGACGAAAGTTTGGACACACACCCCTCACAAACCGGAGCAACTCACTAGAAGGTTCGTGGTTCCGAGAGGGAACAATGCATGTTTGCTGACGGACGGGAGATAGCTTCCTCTTACGGCCTTCAAATTTTTTCCTACGTTTAACGTGCACTAATACAACTGTCATGTGAAAATTGGAAATTTTCAGGGGTCATTTGACCTTTTAAAGACATTTAAGTGATTTTCTAACCATTTAATGACCGTAATTCAAATTTGAACTATATCTACATGCAACGCCTAACCAAAACGGTTTGAAAAATCATATTTTTGTGTACTTGTGTGCGAGTTAAAAAATCATCAGACGATGTAAATATCTGGTGTTCAAAAAAGAAAATGTAAAGATCTGGCAAGACAATCGGCCCCCACACGATTGGCACTCTATCTCGCGGCTCGAGGTTTGGTAGGTGATTGGCAGCGATCATTAATCAGACACGGTTTTGTATTGGAAACCGTCAGCTATTATGTTCACACACGGATTTGCTGCTGGAATTGTGTGTAATTCAAACTACAGTACTCGTAAATTCCGGCGACCGGCGTGTGTACTGTCCCCGTCGATCTAGATTCTGGCCGCCAATAAATACTACCTTGCTCACGTCGTCCTGCCTGCATTCTGATCTACATCCTCCCCTCGCTCGCCCTCTCTCTCTCCCTCTCTCTCTCTCTCTCTCAAATCTCTGCCATGGCACCGCCGGTCTACCCACGCGCCGACGAGAAGTCGCCGCCCCCCGAGGACGCTCACTCGATTAGCAGCGACGAGGACCCCTACGCGCTGCCTGACGAGGTTGTGCCGGACCCCCCAACCTTGGATTGGTTTTGGGGCCAGTACAATCTTTGTCTGTGGAAATCGCTGCCGCCGGCTGAGAAAGCCAGGCAAGTGGCGTTCAAGAAGGAGATGGCGGAGGAGGAAGCCAGGTACCAGGCGGCCTGTGAAGCCCGTGATGCCGCCTGGAAAAAGGAGGCGGCGGAGCTTTGGGGGCGGGCGCGTCGTCGTGCCGAGGAGGTGTACAAAGACGGGTACTTCGCGAGGAAGGTCATAGGCGTTGGGCGCCTCGTCGCTGCGTGGAGGTGGGCCGATAAGCTCCAGCGTGCCACCGACGAGGAGCTCCGGTGTGCGCCCAACGAAATGGCAAGATCGATCGCACGCGTTCGCTAGCAAGAGGCAGATCGGTACGTCAAGCGCTGCGAGGCGGAGGAGTCGAAGTACTGCCTCCGCACTCAGAAGACCCCGCGCACCAGGGAGCTGCTGGCGAGGGGCTGGCGGAATACTGGCCCCAGGAGGGATTATTAGTTTTAGTATTGTTCGTTTTCAATTTTATGCATTGTACCTAGTAGTTAAGTATCATCACATATATGTGATGATATTATATATATATATATATATTCTGTGATGATCTAATGAACAATTAATATATATATTATGAATTTCATTTTCTATCTGTTTTTGTATACTAATTTGAATCTAGCTGCTATCATCCACATATATGGAATGGAAAGCGTACATACACACATTGAAACAGAACATATAAGAATAGAAAACAGAGTACACACATTGAAACAGAGCAATAAACAGAGCAATACTATGATTGATGTGAATACAAAGCTATCCACGTCGAAACGACTTTTCAAAATAAAACGCGCCCATGAGACCATGGCCAGCAGCCCTTGCCTAGGGTATCTCTTGGCTCTGCCTGAACTCGTGCAGGCGTTCGTCCAAGTGGTCGACACGCTCGCGGTACATCTGGAGCGCGATCTCGAGCTCCAAGTTGGCTATTTCATCGGAGATCACCAGCTCGAGGATGCGACGGCCATGTTCCTCTACTGCACCCAGGTGGACACCTAGGCCAAGGAGGCGGTCCGGCCTATGGACCAGTGCGATGGCATCCAGCGGACCTTGGACAAGGAGAATGGCGGCACCCATGCGAACGGCGCGGCGGGCGTTTGGTGCAAGTATGACGCGGCCGGCCTCTGGTGCAAGTACGGTGCTGAGGGCCTCTGCCCACTCCTGGCGAGGAATGAGGGTTCTGACGGGACGTGTACCCAGCTGCGACATCGTGTTGATAGCAAGCAAGCGCCGATGGATCCGCTCTTGCTGTGCGGCGCGCCGCGCCTCTCGCTCTGCGGTGCTCCAACAGTCTCGCCGTGCGGCGAGCCGCAGCCTATCGGCGCGGACGCGCCTAGCTTTCTCTGTGGCGCGCCATCGATCATGTTGTGCGGCGAGCTGCAGCCTGTCGTCGCTGACAGGCCTATCTTGATCCGCGGCGCTCAAGCACCATGCGCCAAAGGTCTGCTCAACCCTGGCGATGACGCGCATCACGGCATCGTCCATCGCGTTGTCGGGGAGCGCCTCGGCCTCGACGGGCCGTGGCACCTGCTCGTTTTCCTCGTCGATGAGGTTGATGGCAGAGGCGGCACTTTGGTGGCTTGGCATGCTTGGAAAAGGTGGATGTGCTACAGGCTGCGCTAGTCGCCTCCGTGCGTCGCGCCCCCCCTATGCGCAATATAGCATGGTGGCGGGAAACAGGTGAGGAAATGGTGGGAAACGGTGGCGTGTTCATAAAACGACATCAATTAATCGAAACTTAGCATCGAGCTAGCACAAGTCGTAGATGATGATCATATGAACACAGACCTCACTAGGGAACCCGTCGGTGATGAATTCATCAATCCCAAACGGTTGAATACTAGCAAGCGTTTGCCCACAACACACACGGCCTCTTCCATCACAAATAGGTCGGATGGATCAACTGTATGCCACGTATCGTACATTGTCAAAAAGTAATGCGGTAGACCTTCTTTAATTAACATGTGTTAAAAAATAAAAACAAGGACCTCGAGGTTAAATTAGCTGAAGGGATGCGGCATTACGGTCATTTGACCGAAATGAAATGACCATTTAGGTCATTTGACCGAAATGACCCATCCCATCAGCTAATTTAACATTGACACAACTTCCCATCCAGTCACCCATCCGATGGCTGCTCCAACCTGAGCACACTTAACTTGATAGTTTTCTTACATGAGCTACTGGTGGAACAACTAGTCCTTGCTGATAGGAATGCCTCTTCACATCCTTATGGCGTATCCAGATGACCGCCCGTCCCACAATGGCCAATAGATGTTGTGTAGACATAGCATATCACATACGTCTTATTAGAAGCAATCGTCTGCATTATTATCGGTCTTCATGCACATTTCTGATTACAGACCTGTTTGCCACGTATCACACACATCTTGTTATATTGAACCATTCCTGTTCTCTTGCCTAATCACAAACAGTTCATCCGAGTGAACCGTATGTTGTACATTGCACACACCTTGATCGGGCTGACCGTTTCTTTTGTGTTGCCTAATCACAAACAGTTCATCCGAGTGAACCGTATGCTGTACATCGCACACACCTTCATCTAGTTACCCGTTTCTTTTGTTCCTCCTTGTCGCAAACAGTTAATTGAACTGAACCGTATGCCCTTCATCGCACACGCAACTAAAACCTGAACCGTGTTTGATGCATCCGTCATCGCAAACGTTTTATACATTTCTGACGGTTTTCCTACAGCACCGTTTGCGATCATTGCATCGCACACAGTTTCTCGAAGGGTCTCTGATCGTAGTGTCGCGTTAGTAGCATCCTGCAGTAGTGATGGCTCGCGCTCATGTATTGTGTGAAAGTTGAAAAAAGTTTTAGAACATCAAAAGTATGAAACAATTGCTTGGCTTGTCATCGGGGTTGTGCATGATTTAAATATTTTGTGTGGTGAAGATGGAGCATAGCCCGACTATATGATTTTGTAGGGATAAGCTTTCTTTGGCCATGTTATTTTGAGAAGACATAATTGCCTTGTTAGTATGCTTGAAGTATTATTGTTTTTGTGTCAATATTAAACTTTTGTTTTGAATCATACGGATTTGAACATTCATGCCACAATAAAGAAATTACATGCATAAATATGTTAGGTAGTATTCCGCATCAAAAATTCTGTTTTTATCATTTACCTACTCGAGGACGAGCAGGAATTAAGCTTGGGGATGCTTGATACGTCTCCAACGTATCTATAATTTCTTAGTGTTCCATGCTATTATATTACCTGTTTTGGATGTTTTAATGCATTAATATGCTATTTTATATTATTTTTTGGACTAACCTATTAACCTAGAGCCCAATGCCAGTTCCTGTTTTCCCTGTTTTTGAGTTTCGCGGAAAAGGGATACCATACGAAGTCCAAACGGAATAAAACCTTCGTGATGATTTTTCTTGGACCAGAAGACAACCCAGAGACTTGGAGATGAAGTCGGAGGAGCCACGAGGCGGCCACAAGGACGGAGGGCACGCCCAGGGGGTAGGGCGTGCCCCTACCCTTGTGGGCCCCTCGTGCACCTCCTGACCTAATTCCTGCACCTATATATTCCCATATATCCCCTCACCAACAGAGGCATCACTACAAAAAAATACACTTTTGTGATGATATGTGTTTGACATAGTAGGTCACGTTTTCTGTCATGTGTGTACATCCATGAAGATTTTATGACAGAATCAAGATAGTCATATCTGTGCTGTCGCAGAAGTGTTCCGTGACATTACCAAAATTATCATCATGGAAGTGTCCACTTCCATGACGATAAATGGCGCGTCATCGAAGTGCTTTCGTCAAGGGTAACCAACACGTGGCATTCACCGTAACGGGTCACCGTTAAGCTATCAGGTCTGGTTTTGGATCAGATAACCCACTAACAGCCATGACCAATGGCGATTTTCCATGTGTAAAATTCTCATTGGCCGACGGAACCACGTGTCAGCTCCGCGTTGGCACAGATGTCACTCATCCAATGGGCGAGATGCGCCTATGATATGTTGATATGTGGACCGGCCGAAAAGTGGCCCATAAATATTAAATGGGCCGGCCCAACTAAAGGCCCACAAGATTTTGCAGACCATAATGGGCCGGCCCAGCTAAAGGCCCACAAGATTTTGCAGACCATAATGGGCCGGCCCAACTAAAGGCCCACAAGATTTTGCAGACCATAATGAACCGGCCCAGCTAAAGGCCCACAGATTTTGAAGACACTAGTGGGCCAACCGTTAACAAGCTGCCATGTTTTGGGCCAAATGTCGGCCCATATTTGATCCGGTCCATTAACAGCCTGTCACGTTCTGGGCCTAATAAGGGCCCATATGAGATATGGCCCGTTAATAGCCTACCATGTTCTAGGCCATATTACAGCCCATATCAGATCCGGCCCTTTAAGAGCCTTTGGGCTAAATTATGGCCCATATCAAATTCGGCCTGTCAACTAGACGCTGTGCTTTTGGGCCCACTTGAGGCCCGGTTAGGATTTCTGTTTGCTAAAGGCCCATTTAGTAATACGGCCTGATATTAGTTTCGGTCTGTTAAAGGCCAGTTTAACATTTCGTCCCTATATTTATTTCGGCCTGTTAAAAGCCCGTCATATAGTTAGGCCTAACTATGGCCCGCTTTGCATCCGGCCTGCTCACAGCCGATAATCTGATTGGGCCAAACAAGGACCAAGACAATTTTGGCCTGTTAACGGCCCGTAATGTGATTGGCACTATCATGGGTCGGGGTCTATTTCGGCCTGCTGTCGGCCCGTGAGCTGTTCGGCACGTTTCAGGCCCAACCTACTTTTCAGGCTACTAAAAGCCCATTGAATTTTCTTGCAAAAATAGGGTCGGCGGTTTACTCGGCCTATTAAATGCCCGATACTACTAGTGGGCCAGTTTACATTAAGGCCTGTTAACGGACCCAGATGAATGGGCCCATGATGCGGCCCATACATAGTTTGCATGACGGCCCGATTATGTACCGTAATTTTACGGTTTGGCCGGTTTACTTTTCATGGAGCGAAGACAGGATATATGTATAGTAAAATAACTGCAGCATCGTGAATAAGAAAAAACCTAGACTATACAATAAAGAAATTATGACATATTACATCCACTGGGCATCAAAGTTCGCCACTATGATAATAAAGCACAAGCAGATAGCAAATTACATACACTGGGCATCAAACACGCCGACAAAATAATATACAAAACCGACAACACTTTAATAGATTTCAATAAATGTTAGCCCTACTCGGGAGCTGCAGCGCAAGCAGCTGAGCAAGCTGATGAGACTGCGCTTGTTTGACGCTTATATCCTCCTCACTCTGAAAGAGAAACAAGCAAACAGATGATAGGTTTTCCACATATAAGTATCAGCGCTGACAATTCATCACATTTCTTGTTGGCGAATAAAGTGACACAGTATGGCATGACATGGCATTGTGAAGGAGTTGGCAGCTTCACGATACCACTGGATTACAGATCAATAACTCATAAGTATCAATGGTTAATGTGCTGTCAATTTATCCCATTTCAGATTGGCAAATAAAGAGACGATTTAGATAATAGTAGAATGATATGACATTGTTCATAGTTAAGACATTGCAGAATATGACATTGTGATGTAGTGGGTAGGTTCACCACACCATTGGATTACGGATCAAGAATAGAAGCATACATGCAGTGCAAAAGGAGATCACTTGCTCTGTATAGTTTAATTTACATGTTATGAAGAAGGAACTTGGTTGTACGACTGAAAACATAAATTCAGAAGGACAAACTTTTGTTTATGAACTACATAATAAACTTTAAACATGCAATTTGATGCAAACACCAAAAATAAACAGCTGTTGTAGTCATGCCTAACCAAATATACACAACAAAGTTTGAAGGCTTGAGAAGGACAAACTTACATTAGTGGTGAAGATCGGCTCTATAAAGCCCTTGTCCAAGCTGATGGGGGGCAATTCATGAAGTTTACCACAGAATCTTCTTCATAAGCATTGCCTTTATTCTACATTTTGTTAAGAGTAAATATAGATGTGATAATATAAGAAAATGGAGAATATTTAAGATAAGATGAAGAGTGATGCTACATACCAAGTAGCTATAAATGTAACTACAGGGATACACGCAAAAGGTAAAGCCAAGAGCAATGCAGAGCTAAACTTCTTTAGTACCTTTGGTGTTATCCAACCTTATGGTAAGTGTAAATATAGATCTGATGTGTAGAAAATGGAGGGCAAAGAAAAATAAGCTACAGAGTGATGGTACATGAACAACTAGCTGTCAATATAAGTACACTGATAAAGGACAACAGGTACTTACAAGAACAATGTAGAGCGAAACTTTTTCATTGGCATTGGATATATTCTACACTAATGTAACCATTCATACAGATCAGGTAATTTGGAGCGAACAATTGATAAGCAAGCTATCATGCATACTGTTGTCACATAACGAACCGGGTATGAATGCAATACAGTGATACAGGACAACAGGTACTAAGAAGAGCAAAGCAACGGGAAGCATATTTTCAATATCCCGTTGTCCTTTTCAAACTGGAATTCTTCTTCGAGCAGATTTCCTGCAAAAGAGATCCGTAAGGCACATGCGGAAAAGTAGAAGTTCAAATTTTCATGTGATATCATAGACAGTACCTCATCCTGGTAACGAGACCAGTGCATAACAAGGTTTTTCCATTCAATGTCTTCTAAATTTAGCACAGGAGACTTCACCAGAAATTCATTTATAGACTTGCCATCAAAGTGTGATTTCCTCAGGTAACACCGATACTGCTGCAATTCTTCCTTGAAAAGCGCAAGCAACCTTTGCTTGTCATGACTATCTAGATTGACCATCGCCTACTTACAACAATGTAATGTAAATCATTGATGTGTTCAGTCAGTAGAAAGCAGGAAAATAATCACCATGAATAATAGCACTTACACGTAAGTGGGACAGGAAGATGTGAAAACGGTGTTTGTCTTCACAATAATCTTCCCATGATGGGAATATATGCACGTAGTCCCTAACAACATTGAAAGCATTGTCTTTTAAACTGGGAATAACTGGAATGGGGTTCCAATCCGCATGAATTGACCGTCTCTGCAGTTGGGATAGGTCTTTAGCCTATGGACTTGCTGTACTTTTTGCTGGAGTGGGATTTTTCTGTGGTACGACTGGTGCTATGGCAACTGAAATCAGCATACCTTTTGCTGGAGTGCGGGTCATGTGTGGTGGGGCTAGTGTTATGGCCAGTGAAGTATGGGTAAGGTTGTCAGAATCGCGATTCTGTTATACGATTCTAAGACTTTACGGTCCAAACTAACCTCTCTGATTCTATGATTTTAGTTCATGGAATCTACGTTTCTACGATCTTGATAGTGAAGATTCTATGATTTGCGATCCTACCATCAGAGTTCCGATTCGATTCAAAATCACGATTCTAACAACCTTACAGTCTGCTGGGGTCGGTCATATGTTTTGTAACATTGGTTGTAGAGCCAATATAAGTGGGGTGCTGTCTGATTTCTCCTGCACCACCACGTTTTTCAAGGACTTTGCTGGTGCTCCTTTAGGTTCGGCAATCACCCTCTTCCTTTTTGATGTCTGAAGCACAAGAACAACATTTGAGTGGAAAAACATGGTATGATGATCGATGGAATATGTATTGATAATGGATGGGCATGGCATCTTGACATATATGTTGAGTAAACTAAGCAGATGGCGGTGCAACAAACTAGAAGAAATGCAAGACACCTTATGCAAGATACGCGCAATCAATAAAACCTTGCCAAATTAGAACATGCACCTTGATGGGTGAACAGGATAGGCCATCTGCCTTCGACTCCTCGAGGTCAGAATAGTCATTAGGATCATATTCCGAACAAGAATCTGCAGGCGGGGAGCGTATGAGTTTCATTGCATCCAGAATGTTGGTGCCAATTTTGTAAGTCGTTGCAGTGTTCCACAATATTCTTCTGATGCGCGGATTCTGATATTCCCTGTGATTACGTCTAATATCTGAGAAGCATGAAAACATAAATAGCAGTGAGATTATCTTTGTAATGCAGAGGATATTCTAATATAGGGGGCTCTCTATAAACCATTGTGTGCTATCACTTGATTCTGATGAGAGAGCCCATGTGTGTTGTAATATGGTGCGTGCATTAATAAAATCTAGCACAAGTACACAAAAAAGGCTCCAGAAGTAAGGATAGTTGGCAGATGATAGGTTCATAATATATACTGTATAGAGAATTTATTGCCAACCCATGATAACAAGAGCACACAGCAACTAGGCAGATCGTAGTGTACAAAGGGGTACACCATAACCAGCATATATAAATCGGGAAAGTGGAACTGGCTGGAAAATACGGTGTTGTATTGCCGCTACTAATTGAAAGCCTATCGATCACGTACATGCCAGCTCTATCAGCTGTTGACTGCAGATGTCCATGCTCCCCTTCCTGACAAGGAACATACTGTACGTACTAATTACAGAATAACAAAAAAGGAACATGTTAAAGAACAGAAGAGGAAGAATATTCTTGAGGTTCTGCTTCTTTGCATACAATGTTGGTTGCCCACTCATGATGAATCACAACGCCCAAAGAAGTGTAATTCCATTTTGTCTCTCTATATGTGGCCACATTCATTTGGAAAGTCAAGTGGGAGCATTAGCTGACCAATTAAATGTGTGTATGTTAACTAATATCAGTATCATATCACAATTCGTATTTGAAGAAGTAAGCTTTGGACTTATGATTGGTGTGTTGTTTAGCTTCAAGAGTGGACTGCTTAGTGTGACACAAAGCAGCTACACAGATCATAGTGTAGATATAACGGGAAAACCGTAAGCATCACAAGTAAAATCAGGAAAGTGGAACTTGCTAGAAAATATGGGCTACTATTGCCGGTACGGCTAGAAAGGCTTCGGATACCAGCTCTCTTCAACTGAAGGTGTTGTACTGTTAATATCAGTGTAACTCTCAAAGGCGACACAGCTCCCCACATTTCCTTGCTAATCTTATAGGATTCAAGTGGGCAGGCCACTACAATTCCTATTCCTATGTTTACAAAATCCTACGAATCAAAGAGGCCCGAAGAGTTCAAAGTGTCCATCACAACCGACCGAATAGACCTCTACACTGCTAATGTCCCTGCTCCTCTTCACTACAAGGAACATACTATACTACTATCATACTCCCTCCATTCCAAAATATAAGTCTTTGTAGAGATTTCCACTATGGATCGCATATAGATGTATACAGATACATTTTAGAGTGTAGATTCACTCATTTTGCTCCATATGTAGTCCATGGTGGAATCTATACAAAGACTTGTATTTAGGAACGGAGAGAGTACTTATTAAAGAAGAACAGAAGAGGAACATGCTAAAGAAGAGCTAGCAGATTTTGGATAATAAAATGTTCGTTGTGCAGTTCCCACACATGATGAACTAGAGCGCATTAAAAATGCAACTCCTTGTTGTCTCTCTATATGTGGTGCACGTGCTTCTCGAAAGTAAAGTAGGAACATTACCTGCCCAATTAAACGTTATCTGTTTTAGTAATATCAGCATCATATCAGATTCGTATTTGAGCAACAAGTTTGGAATTATGAGTGGCACGTTGTTTAGCTTGATGGATTGAGGAGCAATGCTAAGCAGCAACGATGATGGTACTGAATATAAAGGAATGTCTGCATGCAAGTCGCGTGACTTTCGTCATTTGGGTCAGTCGACCATTTCAGGCGATTGGATGAAGATCCTACGTCTCCTAACCCTTCTCTTCCTCGTCTCTGATTCTTCCCCTACAGAACACCGCACGGGCCACCGGCCAAACCACCGGCCCCGACCTCGCCTCCCTACCCTGAACCGCCCCCACCGCCTGTGTTCCTCCGCCACCCCTACCCCCACCCCCGCCCCCACCCGCGTCGAGTTTTATTTGTTCAGCGAGGCCCCACCACCACTAGGCCACTGCCCCCACAACCACCGTCCCCACCCGAGCCCCTTCCTTCCCACCGGTGAACTCCGGCGAGCTCTCAAAAATTGACTGACCCAATTTTGAAATTTAGTCTACTGTCATTTAACTAGTGTGGAATATAAAAGGGGAAAACCATAATCATTGCGAGTATAGTGTTGAGCGTGCCATGGCGGATCTGAAGGTGCAAACCGGACAAAGGCAACTTCACAACCAATGTTTGCTTTCAACTAACAAGTAAGTGATGGACAAGAAATCACAGTAAAGTAGTGGCGGTCTATTTTCTTGTTGCGATAAATAAGTTGAGCAGATACGAAAGAGTACCACCTCTGGTGCGGCGCCGTGTATGCATCTGCTGAGAATTTGATGGTGCTACGGTAGCGATGGATGTCAGCGGCGTGGAAGAAGATCTAGGAGGCTAGACGGTGGCGGCGGGGGAAATATCCCAGCGCGGTGGACAAGACGGTTGTAGGAGCGGCACCGACAAGGTGGACGGCGGCGGGGATGAAGCGAGAGGACGGGATGCAAGGATCCTGGTCCGAAGCCATGGATGGGAGAGGTCGATCTCTTGTAATGGACGACGACACCGGGGTATCAACTCCTGCATGGTGGAGGAGGACGGCAGTGGATGGGGTGGCGGACGGAGGAGGCTGGGGTGGAGAGGGTGTTTTGGCGCCAACGGAGTACGAATGGGTAAATGGAGGGAGAGAGGAAGGGGGAACCATGTCTTCAGGGCGCGCTCGTCTCAAATGCAAGAAATTCACAAACTTAGCCCCCGTTTAAAATTTCCTACATCACAGCAATATTAGTCGGTTGGGGATAGGACGGTAATCTCGCATAGACCGAATATTTGCCCACGGAGATTTTGGCCAATGAGAGTTTGTTTTGGCGCCCACCGTGTATGAATCGGGGAGGGACGCGATTTCGGCCGAGGAGACACTGTGTTTTGGCGCCCACCCTATATGAATCCGGGTGAGAGGCGGTTATGTCATGTTTGAGTGAAATTACAAACCTACCCCTATCGAAACCTATAGAAATCGAGCCGATAGCCTTTGCGTGTCAGGGATAGGTAGTAATTTCCATCTAGCAGATTTTGGTTTCGGGCGGTTACTGTGACTTTCCCCGCTTCGTTCAAATGTTTGCAGAGAAAGAGTGCATGTTTACCGTGCCAACTCAACTCGAATCCAGTTTGTATTCTATTTTTGTTCAGGCAGGATCCATTTTCGATTGGAATAAAATCCTATATACATCATTTTTTTATATATACTTTCAAAAGCACAACAAATAATTCGGCTCCTTTATATATAATATGGTTTACAAATACAATGATCTCAAAACCATAAGGTGGAATTCAAAAAATTTAAAATGTTCTACTAAAATGTATGGATCAGTAATATCTACATATTAAATAACATAGATGCGAATGAATTCATATGAGTATGCATGTTTGATAGATCAATTTGGGTTTGAGTATGAATTACATGTATCATCATCTCGAATTCAAATATTTGAATCCCTTTTATGTTGACATTTTCTATACACGCAACTAAATATTTGAATCTCCTTTCATGCCCATCTCTCTCGCATGATCCTTCATGTAGCTATCACTCTCTTTTCTCCAGCTCACCCGCACGCTCACTTCATGTTTCTCCTATTTTCTCAAACATGGTCTCTCGACGTCTCCCTTGAGAAGTGTCACACTCTCCCTATCATTATACATTACACGGTTTTCATTATCTCTCATGTGTCTATCATTCTCTGGTATCACTAGGTACATAGGCTTTCTTTTTCACCGCCACACACACACACTCACTCGTCTTTCACTTTGTCTTTCTCTCTAGGGTTCTCTCTTGCACCCTATATCTCTCTAGATATGACTCCTACCACTAAAATTACTCTCTGCCGCACACACATCATTTGTTACGGTCTGCTTTTCGTCTTCATCTCAGTTATAAAACTGACATTATTCATTTGTTTACTGATCAAAAAAACTCTCCCCCCTTTCTCTCTCTCTCTCTCACACACAACTCCTCCTTCCACTCCCCTTCCTGACTACCATCTCCCTCACACACACACACACACACACACACACAAAACTCTCGCTTTCGCATCCCCGACTTGTATTTCTCTTACAAACATTGATCGACTAGCCTCCAGATAGGTTTGTACACCCGCACACTCTTGCTTGCACTATCTCATACATGTCTCTCTCGCGCTCCTTGTATCTATGTAGATTTTTCGTCCCTTCTTGAGACACGCCCTCTCGATCGTGCACACACATACTATCACCTCATTTTATGGTGATACCTCTCGCACACACACTCTTTGAGTCTTTGTCACACACGCACTCCGTCCTCCTCTTCTCTCCCTCTCTCTCACAAACACACCACACACACACACATGGGCTTTTTGCAACAAATGGCAAGATGCCCATGCATTCCACGGAACATAAAGATGCATTTGTATGAGTAGTTTATCTTGTGGGAGAAATGGATGAATGAGGGAAGGCCTTATTTGCAAATGTGGAGAGGGGTGTGGGTATATTTTTGCAAAATTGCCATAGTTTCCTTCATATCCGTCAGATATAAATCGGACGGCCTATATTACAGGATGGCAGGCACACCATCATCACCAACTCTATTTTTTATAAGAGTAGATAGAGATATACCACTTCTCGAATCTTGAAACCAACCACATTCCTCACTTATCTCATCAAAACCGCCAAAGGAATATATTTTGAGTGAAACATAACATATTTTTAGTGATATATGTATTTCAAAACTAGACTCTTTTCTATCAAATCGGTGAATATGTATTAATCTACTTTGATCGTGTGGCAACGCATTGGCACATTGCTAGTTATTACTTGATACGTCTCCAACATATCTATAATTTTTTATTGTTCCATGCCAATATTCTACAACTTTTACATACTTTTGGCAACTTTTTGTACTATTTTTGGGACTAACATATTGATCCAGTGCCCAGTGCCAGTTCCTGTTTGTTGCATGTTTTTATTTCACAGAAAATCCCTATCAAACGGAGTCCAAACGGGATAAAAACTTACGAAGATTTTTTTGGAATATATGAGAATTTTGGGAAGTGGAATCAACGCGAGACGATGCCTGAGAGGCCCACGAGGGTGAGGGGCGCACCCTGGGCCCTCGTGGCCACTCCGTAAGGCGGTTGGTGCCCTTCGTTCGCCGCAAGAAAGCCAATATCCGGATAAAAATCGTGTTCAAATTTCAGCCCAATCAGAATTACGGATCTCTGGGAATTTAAGAAACGGTGAAAGGGCAGAATCAGGGAGCCCAGAAACAGAAGGAAACAGAGAGAGAGAGACAGAGAGAGAGAGAGAGAGAGAGAGAGAGAGAGAGAGAGAGAGAGATAGATCCAATCTCGGAGGGCCTCTCGCCCCTCCGCCGCCATGGAGGCCATGCACCAAAGGGGAAACCCTTCTCCCATCTAGGGGGAAGGTCAAGGAAGAAGAAGAAGAAGAAGAAGAAGGGGGGCTCTCTCCCCCTCTCTCCCGGTGGCGCCAGAACGCCGTCGGGGCCATCATCGCGACAACGATCTACACCAACAACTTCACCGCCGTCATCACCAACTCTTGCCCCCTCTATGCAGCGGTGTAACCCCTCTTTTACCCACTGTAATCTCTACTTAAACATGGTGCTCAACGCTATATATTATTTCCCAATGATGTATGGCTATCCTATGATGTTTGATTAGATCCGTTTTGTCCTATGGGTTAATTGATGATCGTGATTGGTTTGAGTTGCATGTTTTATTATTGGTGTTGTCCTATGGTGCTCTCCGTGTCGCGCAAGCGTGAGGGATCCCCACTGTAGGGTTTGCAATATGTTCATGACTTGCTTATGGTGGGTGGCGTGAGTGACAGAAGCACAGACCCGAGTAAGTAGGTTGTTTGCGTATGGGAGTAAAGAGGACTTGATGCCTTATAATGCTATGGTTGGGTTTTACCTTAATGATCTCTAGTAGTTGCGGATGCTTGCTAGAGTTCCAATCATAAGTGCATATGATCCAAGAAGATAAAGTATGTTAGCTTATGCCTCTCCCTCAAATAAAATTGCAATAATGATTACCAGTCTAGTTATCGATTGCCTAGGGACAAATAACTTTCTTGTGACAAAAAGCTCTGTACTAAGATTAACTTAGTTATTTCTTTATCTAAACAGCCCCTAGTTTTTATTTACGTGATCTTTATTATCTTGCAAACCTATCCAACAACACCTACAAAGTACTTCTAGTTTCATACTTGTTCTTGGTAAAGCGAACGTTAAGCGTGCGAGGAGTTGTATCGGTGGCTGATAGAACTTGAGGGAATATTTGTTCTACCTTTAGCTCCTTGTTGGGTTCGACACTCTTACTTATCAAAAGAGGCTACAATTGATCCCCTATACTTGTGGGTTATCAAGACCTTTTCCTGGCGCCGTTGCCGGGGAGCAATAGTGTGGGGTGAATATTCTCGTGTGTGCTTGTTTGCTTTATCACTAAGTAGTTTTTATTTTCTGTTCTAAGTTGTTCTCTATCTTTAGTTATGGATATGGACCACGAAATACGAAAAAAATTAGGTGTACTTGCTACTCATGGAGATGGGGAACCTCCTAAAACCCTCGATGCTCATTATGTGAAAGATATCATGCACTACTTTAATAATCCTAAGAAAACCCCATTTAATCATATAATGGGAGACACGTTGGATCAACGTGAATACTTTAGGGATTATCGCTTGACTCAAAAAGGGAAACTATTATGGGATCAAATTCATATGTTGCATTGGTATGCTCGGCACCTATGCTTGAGATATTATTATACTTGTTGCTCTAGGATGAAGGCTCCACACCTTCCCTTTTCATGCAGATTTAATGATAATAAAACCTTGGCTTCTTATGCTAGAGGTATATACGATTACTATGATGTGGAACGAATAGAAGAATTTGTTGCTTTTAAGGGTGCATGTGAAATTGAATCTTTGTTTAAAGAGTTTGAAGATTTTGATAATTCAGTTTATAGACCTGAAAATTTAGCTATCCTTAAATATTGCTATGATAATTATAAATAAAATTATTATATTGATGAATTTATTGACAAAGTCTCCGCTGTCCGAGAAGAGACTAATATTTTGCAGGAGTCTATGGAAGAAGAAATTGATGAAACTGTGAGCTCATTCGATGAAAAGGATGATGAGGAGAGCGAAGAACAAAAGGAGGAAGATCGGATTAGCTACCCGTGCCCACCTTCTAATGAGAGTAACTCTTCAACTCATACATTATTTAATGCCCCTTCGTTCTTACCGAAGGATGAATGCCATGATAATTGCTATGATCCCGTTGATTCATTTGAAATATCCCTTTTTGATGAACTTGATGCTTGTTATGCTTGTGGCCATGATGCCAATATGAATTCTGCTTGTGGAAATGAACTTGCTATAGTTCCTTATATTAAGAATGAAATTGTTGCTATTGCACCCACACATGATAGTCCTATTATGTTTTTGAATTCTCCCAACTACACTATATCGGAGAAGTTTGCTCTTGTTTAGGATTATATTTATGGGTTGACTTTTACCGTTGCACATGATGATTTTGATGAATATAATATGCAGGTGCTTGCTGCTCCTACTTGCAATTATTATGAGAGAGTAACCTACATCTCCGCCTCTTTATGTCTCCAACGCGATAGAATTGCAAGAAACTGCTTATGCTATGTATTGGCCTTTACTTGATGTGCATGAATTGTTCTTATATGACATGCCGATGCATAGGAAGAGAGTTAGACTTCGTCATTGCTTGATATATGTTGCTTTGTGCTCACTACTAAATGCCAAATCATTGTTAATTAAAATTGGCTTTGATATACCTTTGGATCCGGGTGGATTCGTTACTTGAGCACTTTATTGTTAAAGCTTAATGGCTTTAAAAAAAGCGCTGCCAGGGAGACAACCCGAAAGTTTTAGAGAGTCATTTATTTATGTTGAGTGCTTTTATAAAGTGTAAAAACGAAAAAAATATAGAGGGGAACTTAAAAATTCACAAAAAGAAAAGTGAAAGTGAGATAGACGAGCATTGTGAAAGTGGGGGACGTCCTTGAACTTTGTTCATGCTCACGGAAACTTTGTGAATCTTAATTACAGAAACTTTTCAACAAAGATAATTATCCCCTTGTACAATTCCATTGTATTATAAAAATAATGTGCCAAGATTTGCCTTTAGGATGTTTACATTGTTTGTTGGTTTGTGAGGTGCAAAACAGAAACTTTGGCTGTAGTGCGCGATTTTACATTTTTTTACTGGAACGTCAACCAGTGCTGAAACTTTTTGCACTGTCTTTCTATACAAATTGTTATTTTTCCTAATTTTTCAGAATTTTTGGAGTACCAGAGGTATGGTGAATGTTCAGATTACTACAGACTGTCCTGTTTAAGACAGATTCTGTTTTTGATGCATTGTTTTGCTTGTTTTGATGAAGCTATCGATTTCTATCAGTGGATTAAGCCATGGAAAAGTTATATTACAGTAGCTACAATGAAAAAACAAAATATTAATTGGTTTGCAATAGTACTCAGAGTAGTGATTTGCTTTATTATACTAACGGATCTTACCGAAGAATTTCAATGCTTTGCTTGAAGAAAAATTGCCTAAGATTGATGAGTTGGCTAGGAACGTGGATAGAATTTCTCTTGATGTTGATTCTTTGAAACTTAGATCTGTTCAACCTAAGCATGATATCAATGAGTCTCTCAAATCTATGAGAATTTCTATTGATGAGTCCAAGGAAAGAACCGCTAGGATGCGTGCTAAGAAAGATTGCTTTGTAAAAGCGTGTTCTTCTAGTTTTCATGATAATAGGGATGAATATCTAAAAGTGATTGATGTGTATCCTATTAAATCTTTGTTTTGCAATATGAATCTTGATAATGATGGGACTGGAGATGAGTCAACTTTAGTTAAAAGGCGTCCCAATGATTCGGAGTTTTTAGATCTAGATGCAAAAATTGGTAAAAGTGGGATTGAAGAGGTCAAAACTTTACATAGCGATGAACCCACTATTTTGGATTTCAAGGATTTAATTATGATAATTGTTCTTTAATAGATTGTATTTCCTTGTTGCAATCCATGTTAAATTCTCCTCATGCTTATAGTCAAAATAAAGCTTTTACCAAACATATCGTTGATGCTTTAATGCAATCCTATGAAGAAAAACTTGAATTAGAAGTTTCTATCCCTAGAAAACTTTATGATAAGTGGGAACCTACTATTAAAATTAAAACTAAAGATCATGAATGCTATGCTTTGTGTGATTTGGGTGCTAGTGTTTCCACGATTCCAAAACCTTTGTGTGATGTGTTAGGTTTCCGTGAATTTGATGACTGTTCTTTAAACTTGCACCTTGCGGATTCCACCATTAAGAAACCTATGGGAAGGATTAATGATGTTCTTATTGTTGCAAATAGGAATTATGTGCCCGTAGATTTCATTGTTCTTGACATAGATTGCAATCCTACATGTCCTATTATTCTTGGTAGACAATTCCTTAGAACGATTGGTGCAATTATTGATATGAAAGAAGGAAATATTAGATTCCAATTTCCGTTAAGGAAAGGCATGGAACACTTTCCTAGAAATAAAATTAAATTACCTTATTAATCTATTATGAGAGCCACTTACGGATTGCATACCAAAGATGATAATACCTAGATCTATTCTTGCCTTTATGCCTAGCTAGGGGCGTTAAACGATGGCGCTTGTTGGGAGGCAACCCAATTTTATTTTTGTTTCTTGCTTTTTGGTTATGTTTAGTAATCAATAATTGATCTAGCCTCTGGTTAGATGTGGTTTTATGTTTTTATTAGTGTTTGTGCCAAGTAAAACCTATAGGATCTTCTTGGATGATAGTTATTTGATCTTGCTGAAAAAGTCAGAAACTTTCTGCTCACGAAAATAATTGTTAAAAATCACCAGAACGTGCTAAAATACTGATTCCAATTGCAGTAGATCAACTAACAAATTATCTAGGCCTTCCTATTTTGGTAGATTTTTCTGAGTTCCATAAGTATACGTTTGATACAGAATACTACAGACTGTTCTGTTTTTGACAGATTCTGTTTTCCGTGTGTTGTTTGCTTATCTTGATGAATCTATGGCTAGTATCGGGGCGTATGAACCATAGAGAAGTTGGAATACAGTAGGTTTAACACCAATATAAATAAAGAATGAGTTCATTACAGTACCTTGAAGTGGTGGTTTGTTTTCTTTCGCTAACGGAGCTCATGAGATTTTCTGTTGAGTTTTGTGTTGTGAAGTTTTCAAGTTTTGGGTAAAGATTTGATGGATTGTGGAATAAGGAGTGGCAACAGCCTAAGCTTGGGGATGACCAAGGCACCCCCAAGGTAAAATTCAAGGACAACCAAAAGCCTAAGCTTGGGGATGCCCCGGAAGGCATCCCCTCTTTCGTCTTCGTCCATCGGTAACTTTACTCGATGCTATATTTTTATTCACCACATGATATGTGTTTTGCTAGGAGCGTCTTGTATGATTTGAGTATTTGCTTTTTAGTTTACCACAATCATCCTTGCTGTACACACCTTTTGGGAGAGACACACATGAATCGGAATTTATTAGAATACTCTGTGTCCTTCACTTATATCTTTTGAGCTAGATAATTTTGCTCTAGTGCTTCACTTATATCTTTTAGAGCACGGTGGTGGTTTTATTTTATAGAAATTATTGATCTCTCATGCCTCACTTATATTATTTTGAGAGTCCTTTAGAACAGCACGGTAATTTGCTTTGGCTATAAAATTAGTCCTAATATGATAGGCATCCAAGATTGGTATAATAAAAACTTTCATAAAAAGTGCATTGAATACTATGAGAAGTTTGATACTTGATGATTGTTTTGAGATATGAAGATGGTGATATTAGAGTTGTGCTAGTTGACTAGTTGTTAATTTGAGAAATACTCGTGTTGAAGTTTGCAAGTCCCGTAGCATGCACGTATGGTAACCGTTGTGTAACAAATTTGAAACATGAGGTGTTCTTTGATTGTCATCCTTATGAGTGGCGGTCGGGGACGAGCGATGGTCTTTTCCTACCAATCTATCCCCCCAGGAGCATGCGCGTAGTGCTTGGTTTTTGATGACTTGTAGATTTTTGCAATAAGTATGCGAGTTCTTTATGACTAATGTTGAGTCCATGGATCATACGCACTCTCACCCTTCCATCATTGCTAGCCTCTTCGGTACCGTGCATTGCCCTTTCTCACCTTGAGAGTTGGTGCAAACTTCGCCGGTGCATCCAACCCCCGTGATATGATACACTCTGCACACATAAACCTCCTTATATCCTCCTCAAAACAGCCACCATACCTACCTATTATGGCATTTCCATAGCCATTCCGAGATATATTGCCATGCAACATTCCACCGTTTCATTTATTACGACACACTTCATCATCGTCATATTGCCTTGCATGATCATGTAGTTGACATCGTATTTGTGGCAAAGCCACCATGCATAATTTATCATACATGTCACTCTTGATTCATTGCCCATCCCGGTACACCGCCGGAGGCATTCATATAGAGTCATATTTTGTTCTAGTATCGAGTTGTAATCATTGAGTTGTAAATAATTAGAAGTGTGATGATCATCATTAATAGATTGTTGTACCAAATAAAAAAAGAAAGGCCCAAAAAAGAGAAAATAAATAAAAAGGGACAATGCTACTATCCTTTCTTTCCACACTTGTGCTTCAAAGTAGCACCATGATCTTTATGATAGAGAGTCTCTTGTTTTGTCACTTTCATATACTAGTGGGAATTTTTCATTATAGAACTTGGCTTGTATATTCCAAGAATGGGCTTCCTCAAATGCCCTAGGTCTTCGTGAGCAAGCAAGTTGGATGCACACCCACTTAGTTTCTTTTGTTGAGCTTTCATACATTTATAGCTCTAGTGCATCCGTTGCATGGCAATCCCTACTCCTTGCATTGACATCAATTGATGGGCATCTACCTAGCCCGTTGATTAGCCGCGTCAATGTGAGACTTTCTCCTTTTTTGTCTTCTCCACATAACCCCCATCATTATACTCTATTCCACCCATAGTGCTATATCCATGGCTCACGCTCATGTATTGCGTGAAGGTTGAAAAAGTTTGAGATTACTAAAGTATGAAGCAATTGCTTGGCTTGTCATCGGGGTTGTACATGATGAGAGCATTCTTGTGTGACGAAAATGGAGCATGACCAAACTATATGATTTTGTAGGGATGAACTTTCTTTGGCCATGTTATTTTGAGAAGACATAATTGCTTTAGTTAGTATGCTTGAAGTATTATTATTTTTATGTCAGCATTAAACTTTTATCTTGAATCTTTCGGATCTGAACATTCATGCCACAATAAAGAAAATTACATTGAGAATTATGCTAGGTAGCATTCCACATCAAAAATTATGTTTTTATCATTTACCTACTTGAGGACGAGCAGGAATTAAGCTTGGGGATGCTTGATACGTCTCCAACGTATCTATAATTTTTTATTGTTCCATGCTATTATATTACCTGTTTTGGATGTTTAATGGGCTTTATCATACACTTTTATATTATTTTTGGGACTAACCTACTAACCAAAGGCCCAGTGCAAATTGCTGTTTTTTTTTTGCCTATTTCAGTGTTTCGCAGAAAAGGAATATCAAATGGAATCCAAACGGAATGAAACCTTCGGGAGAGTGATTTTTGGAACAAACGCAATCCAGGAGACTTGGAGTGGACGTCAAGAAAGAAACGACGAGGCCACGAGGCAGGAGGGCGCGCCCCCACCCTCGTGGGCCCCTCGTGGCTCCCCTGTCCGACTTCTTTTGCCTATATATACTCATATACCCCGAAAACATCTGAGAGCACCACGAAACCCTATTTCCACCGCCGCAACCTTCTGTACCCGTGAGGTCCCATCTTGGGGCCTTTTCCGGCCCTCCGCCGGATGGGGAATCGATAACGGAGGGCTTCTACATCAACACCATAGCCTCTCCGATGATGTGTGAGTAGTTTACCATAGACCTTCGGGTCCATAGTTATTAGCTAGATGGCTTCTTCTCTCTCTTTGGATCTCGATACAATGTTCTCCTCGATCTTCTTGGAGATCTATTCGATGTAATTATTTTTGCGGTGTGTTTGTCGAGATCCAATGAATTGTGGGTTTATGATCAAGATTATCTATGAACAATATTTGAATCTCCTCTGAATTCTTTTATGTATGATTTGTTATCTTCGCAAGTCTCTTCGAATTATCAGTTTGGTTTGGCCTACTAGATTGATCTTTCTTGCAATGGGAGAAGTGCTTAGCTTTGGGTTCAATCTTGCGGTGTCCTTTCCCAGTGACAGCAGGGGCAGCAAGGCACGTATTGTATTGTTGCCATCAAGGATAAAAAGATGTGTTGGTTGTGTTTTCAGGGAAAGAACTGTTGATCAAGCTGAATTGCTATTGAATAATATGTTGAGTAATGAAAATAATTGGACACTTCCTGAACCAACTCCTAAGCCAACTCAGAAGAAAAGGGGTATTCTATTTCTTAGTCCCAAAGATATGCAAGAGGCAGAGAAATCTATGAAAGAAAAGGTTATTAAAGCTGAAGATTTTAAGAATTTACCACCTATTGAAGAAATACATGGTCTTGATAACCCGACACAGGTAGTAAAGGTAAATTCTCTCTATAGATATGATAAAGCTGAAATCCCGTCTACTAAGTTTGCTAGCCAATGCTTGGATGAGTTTGATGACTTTATGGTTAAACAAGAAAACTTCAATGCATATGTTGGTAGACAATTGAAACGTAATGCTTATATGATTGAACACTTGAGTGATTATATGTCCAGAGTTAAAGGTGAACTTAAACTTATTAGTAAACATGCTTATATGGTTACCACTCAAGTAGAACAAGTGCTTAAAGCTCAAAATGATTTGCTCAATGAATTAAATAATAAGAAAAATGATAATGCTATTAGAGTTGTGACTAGAGGGGGTAGAATGACTCAGGAACCTTTGTATCCTGAAGGCCACCCTAAGAGAATTGAGCAAGATTCTCAGAGAACTAGTGTTGACGCACCTAGTCCTTCTAAGAAGAAGAAAAAGAAAAATGATAGGACCTTGCATGCTTCTAGTGAACCTGTTGTTGACACACCTGAGAATCCTAATGATATTTCTATTTCTGATGCTGAAACAAAATCTGGTAATGAACATGAACCTAGTTATAATGTTAATGATGATGTTCATGTTGATGCTCAACCTACCAATAATAATGATATAGAGATTGAACCTGCTGTTGATCTTGATAACCCACAATCAAAGAATCGACGTTATGATAAGAGAGACTTTGTTTCTAGGAAGCACGGTAAAGAAAGAGAACCATGGGTTCAGAAACCCATGCCTTTTCCTCCTAAACCATCCAAGAAAAAGGATGATGAGGATTTTGAGTGTTTTGCTGAAATGATTAGACCTATCTTTTTGCGTATGCGTTTGACTGATATGCTTAAAATGAATCCTTATGCTAAGTACATGAAGGACATTGTTACAAATAAAAGAAAGATACCGGAAGCTGAAATTTCCACCATGCTTGCTAATTATACTTTTAAAGGTGGAATACCAAAGAAACTAGGAGATCCCGGAGTACCAACTATACCATGCTCCATTAAAAGAAACTATGTTAAAACTGCTTTATGTGATCTTGGAGCCGGTGTTAGTGTTATGCCTCTCTCTTTATATCGTAGACTTGATTTGAATAAGTTGACACCTATTGAAATATCTTTGCAAATGGCCGATAAATCAACGGATATACCTGTCGGTATTTGTGAGGATGTGCCTGTTGTGGTTGCACACGTTACTATTTTAACAGACTTTGTTATTCTTGATATTCCCGAGGATGATAGTATGTCTATTATTCTTGGAAGACCCTTTTTGAATACTGCAGGGGCTTTTATTGACTGCAACCAAGGCAATGTCACTTTTCATGTTAATGGTAATGAGCATACGGTACACTTTCCGAGGAAACAACCTCAAGTCCACAGTACCAATTCTATTGGAAAAACTTCAACGATTACTATTGGAGGTTTTGAATTCCCTCTTCCTACTGTCAAGAAGAAATATGATATTCTTATTGTTGGGGATGTGCATATCCCCGTTGAGGTAACTTAGTGTTACTCAAAACTTCTCCGGTTTCATGCAATTCGGAAAGAGTTTGTTAACAAGACTTGATCAACCTTGTTAGTGGATTCCTTTTGATGAGCATGAGATGGATGAAGTTAGAAAGCACAACTCTATGTACCCTCCTTTTACTTTCTGTGATTTAGATTAAATAAAGCAAAAATAGTATTTTCTGTCTGTTTTCTGAATTATCCTTGTAATAAAAAATACCCCGAAAATAAAAATTCTCCAAATGTCCTGAAATTGAAATATGATTTTTTGTAGAATATTTAAGAATATCTGGCACTGAGAACACACCAGGGGGACCCACCATATGGCCATGAGGGTCCAGGGCGCGCCCACCCTCGGGGGCGCCCCCCTGCCTCGTGGGCCCCACGTGAACCCCCTCCACTTATTCCTACACCCACACACTTCGTCTTCCTCCAGAAAAAATCCTCCCATAGCTCAAACCCGTGTTCTAGCTCATCTTGCTGCACACTTTGAGATACCTATTAGGCATTATGAGAAAGAAGAAAAGTTGTTGCCTCCTGTTTTTCTAGATTATAAGATTATGGTAGCACATGACTTTATTGTTAAAAATAAGAAGAAACTGCTTAAGTATAATTTGATTTTTGGCAAAACTCACTATGAGGTTATTACCTTGGCTGCGCCCTCTTTGTTTAACATATTTTCAGGCACGTACCTAATCTTGCCGAAGGCTGTTTATGCATACTGGAGTCTGACACCAGTTCCAGAGCCGGAGCCACCCCTGGATCCTTATCGACAGTCTATTTATCAGTAGGATCCAGAGGAGATCGCCAACCAGTGGCACCCAGAGGACACTCCTCTAGAGAGGACCACTTTGATCCATGGGCATAGACCAACTTAGGCCAAAAGCCTAAGCTTGGGAGAGTACGTATTTATCACCGATATTACATTCATATTCACACACTCATTCTAGTTGTCGGTGCTCATACTTTTTCATTGTACTATCCATGCTAGTTTATTTTCTTTTCTAAGCCTTCTTCTTGTGTGTCTGAAAAACTTTAAGAAAAAACAAAAAAATTAGTTGTAGCTTTTAGCTAGTTTACTTTTCATGCATGTAGTAGTAATTAAAAGAAAACCCAAAAAGATTTCTCGTTCTTCTTTTGCTTGTTGGGAGCTTTCCCGTGTAAATAGTTTTATTTATTTTCTTTTCTTTGGGGGTCGAGAGGAGAAGACCATGATGAAAATTGTTGAGTGGCTCTCATATGCATTATTGATTGATTTAACCAAGAGCCCATATTACCTTGTCTTCTCCCTTGAATTAAATGCTTGCAGATTCCAGCTTAGTCCAAATGCATGTGCACTATTATCATTATCCACACCATTCGGTCGTGCAAGTGATAGGCAATAATGACAATATATGATGTGACTGATTGAGATGAGAGAAGCTGGTATGAACTCGACCTATCTTGTTTTTGTAAATATGATTAGTTCATCGTTCCTGATTCAGCCTATTATGAATGAAACATGTTTGCAATGACAATTAGAGATTATAGTTGCTTATGCCATGCTTAATTAGCTAGGAGTTTATAATGGTTTACCTTGCGTGCCAACATGCTATTAAAATGGTTGTGAAGTGGTATGATAGGATGGTATCCTCCTTTGAACGATTCGAGTGGCTTGACTTGGCACATGTTCACACATGTAGTTGAAACAAAATCAACATAGCCTCCACGATATTTATGTTCATGGTGAATTATATCCTACTCATGCTTGCACTCAGTGTTGATTAATTTTAATGCATGTTCATGACTGTTGTCGCTCTCTAGTTGGTCGCTTCCCAGTGTCTTTCTAGCCTTCACTTGTACTAAGCGGGAATACTGCTTGTGCATCCACTTCCATAAACCCCAAAGTTATTCCTTATGAGTCCACCATACCTTCCTATATGCGGTATCTACCTGCCGTTCCAAGTAAATTTGTATGTGCCAAACTCTAAACCTTCAAATGAAATTCTGTTTTGTATGCTCGAATAGCTCATGTATCAACTAGGGCTGTATGTATCTTCCATGCTAGGCGGGTTATTCTCAAGAGGAGTGGACTCCGCTCCTCACTCACGAGAAAATGGCTGGTCATCGGGATGCCCAATCCCATGCTCAAACGAAATCAAAATAATTGCAAACAAAACTCCCCCAGGATTGTTGTTAGTTAGAGGCACCCGTTATTTCGGGCAAGCCATGGATTGATGCTTGTTGGTGGTGGGGGAGTATAAACTTTACCATTCTATTTGGGAAACGCCTATAATGTGTGTAGCATGGAAGATATCGAGATCTCTCGGTTGTTATGTTGACAATGAAAGTACGCCACTCAAAATATTATTTATCTCTATTTCAAAAATCGAGCTCTGGCGCCTCTACAAGTCCCTGCTTCCCTTTGCGAAGGGCCTATCTATTTACTTTTATGCTGAGTCATCATCCTCTTATTAAAAAGCACCAGTTGGAGAGTACCGCTGTCATTTGCATCCATTACTATTAATTTATATTGAGTATAACTATGACTGGATCTCTTTTACCATGAATTACGATGTCTAGTCAGTCCTTGATCTTCAAAGGTGCTCTGCATTTATGTTTTGCGGTCTCAGAAAGGGCTAGCGAGATACCATCTTGTTATATCATATTATGATTGTTTTGAGAAAGTGTTGTCATCCGAGATTTATTATTATTGCTCGCTAGTTGATTATGTCATTGGGTATGAGTAAACATGAGACCTAAGTGTTATTGTGAATATGGTTAGTTCATAATCTTTGCTGAAAACTTGAATGCTGGCTTTACATATTTGCAACAACAAGAGCAAACAGAGTTTGCAAAAGTTTTTCTTTATCACTTTCAGTTTGTCAACTGAATTGCTTGAGGACAAGCAAATGTTTAAGCTTGGGGGAGTTGATACGTCTCCAACGTATCTACTTTTCCAAACACTTTTTCCCTTGTTTTGGACTCTGACTTGCATGATTTCAATGGAACTAACCCGGACTGACGCAGTTTTCAGCAGAATTGCCATGGTGTTATTTTTGTGCAGAAATAGAAGTTCTCGGAATGACCTGAAACTTCACGGAGAATATTTTTGGAATAAATAAAAATACTGGTGAAAGAATCAACACCAGGGGGCCCACACCCTGTCCACGAGGGTGGATGTCGGATGTGGGGTTCCGGCAAACCCTTAAGGTTCAAACTCTAGGGTGCGCGCGAAGTCTTTCTCTCCTACCGATCCACGACCTAGCTCACTAAGATCTCGCGGACGAACTTGACGAACTCGCAACACGAAAAGACACGAGGTTTATACTGGTTCGGGCCACCGTTGTGGTGTAATACCCTACTCCAGTGTGGTGGTGGTGGATTGCCTCTTGGGCTGATGAAGAACAGTACAAGGGGAAGAACAGCCTCCTGAGGTTGAGGTGTTCTTGTGCTTGGTGAACTCGTGGGTGAGAGCTGGGTGAACTGCTCCATCCCCCTACTGTGGTCGCTAGCTCTACTTATATAGGCCCTGGTCCTCTCCCCAAATATTGAGCGGGAAGGGAGCCAACAACGGTGGGAAAATTTGAAGGGGGCAGCTAGTACAAGCTATCCTGACAAAAGCGGTCTTTGCCTGCAAAAGGCTCTGGTGGAGATGTCGTCTTGGGCTCCACGATGACCTCCGTCTTGTCGTCCTCCTGGTCTTGGTCTCGTTGCACCGATAAGGCAACCTTTGCATGATGCCTTGGTACTCCTCGCCTGTGCTGGCCTCCTTAGCACTAAAGAGGAAACAAGGACGCTACGCGCGATGGCGCCCGCCTAGTGTCGATCGTCATGGCTCACGTCACGAGAGCCTCGTGAGGTTTGCCCCGCCTTGATATCTCCGCTCCTTGTGAGCCTGCCTGGCTAGGGCACTCCCGAGGAGGTCTTGCGTCGTCCGCCTCGCGAGACTCGACCCCTCGCGAGGGTCTTGGATGCCTTGTGATGAACATGGGTCGTACGGCCTGCTGGCTTGGCCACGCCGTGGGCCGCAGGTAGGCAAGTCTGGGGACCCACGTTCCCAGAACGCCGATAGTAGGCCCCGGTCCCAAGGTGCGCTCGGGCTTGGCTTCGCGGCGAAGCCAAGGGTCAAGTACGGAGCGCCGCGGGCCCCCAAAGCCTATGGCCTCGGTTGACGTGTGGCGGTTGATTGCACGTGGGCGTCTCCGCTTCCCCACCCTGCCTCGGCAACTGTTCGACTTGACAAGTCCCTGCGACATGCAAGGAAAACCATCATTACCTGCGATCGTGGGAGGCGCCGGTTGGCCTTCTTTCGCTATAAATGGAGAGGGGGGCTGAGCCCCCGTCGCCCATCTCTTCCTTGCTTGCTTGCTCCTTCCTCCTTGCTCCACTGCTAACGACAATGGCACCTATTAGAAGGTTCTCCGCTGAAGAGAAGGGGAAGGCTTCCCGCGATGATCCGGGACCACGTCCGCCGAAGAAGAGGTCGGTCCACCGCCGTGATGAAGCGGTGATGCAGGTGGTGACAAGGCCTTGGTGCGAGCGGCCTCCTCCAGGGTATCCACTATCCTTGTATGCCCGAGCCGAGGGCTCAGGAGGACGGAGCAATGAGCTGCGTCATCCGCGCCGCGCTCGGGGTCGCCGCGCCACGGCGACACGCGTCGTCGCCCCTGGAATCCACGCCGCAGACTCCTCGCACGAGCTGGTGCTTTGGGCGCCAATGCCTCCAAGCTCTTGGATCTGCTTCCCGCGGTTCTTCTCCGATGTGACGCCGCCAAGGGGGCCTCTCGAGCTCTGGTTGCAGCACGCCGACTGCGACACTCCGGCGACCGGAGCAGAGATCGAGGCGGTCCCCACCAGCAAGATCTTCATGACTCACGGCTGGGGCGAGGTCGCGCGGGTCTGCCGCGCGAGGGGCGCCCTCGTGATCCACTTCGCGTACGACGGCACCTTCACGCTCTTCTTCAAGGTCTTTGATGCTGAGGGCCGCCGCCTGGAATGCTGCTCCGGAGAGGAGCGTCAGGCTGATGCACGCTCCGCTCGCGGCCACTCCAGCAGCAGCAGCCCTTTGGAGTCCAGTAGCTCTCATGAGCTCTACGAGACTCCGGAGACGAGCGACGACAGCTACGTGCCACTGAGCTCTCGCCGCGCTCGGAGCAGAGCCGCGGCGTCCGGCCGTCACCACCGCTGATCTGGATGGGGTTGGCGCCAGCCTCCCGTGGCGCACCGTTGATGATGGCGTCCGCCACTGGAGGGTGTAGATAGGATCCCTCTTAGTTCTAGCTTTTGTTCCCTGCAAAGAATCATGAAGCACCCCGTGGGGGTGTGTAAAGAGTCTGTAATGTCTTTTGCGCTCGTCTTCCCCGTTATGAAAATTTGGTGAATGCATGTCCCGTCAAGGCTCGGTCCCCCCTTTCTTCCCTCGTGATAGCTTGTTGCTCTACGCTGACAGGTCCCGGTCCCCAGGCAGGCTACAGCCGTCGCTGGTATGCCAGGTCACGTGCCGTGGTCAAGGCCAGGAGGTGTGCGGCCCGAGGTCCAGTAAGAGCCCCTGAGGCGCGATGCTCAGGAGGTTCCCCTTAGCGCTCAAGCAGCCATGGTAAGGCAAGAAAGAGAGTCGACGTGGCCGCAACGGGGCTGCGGCGAGGGTGACCCTTAGGCCCAACATTTAGCCAATCCGAGAACGGGACTTATATTGTTGACTTCGTCCCGATTCCTGGTGGTGCGCTAGGCCTGTGTGCCAGCTGGTGCAGTATAGCTAGGCCGGCCCATACGAGTTTCCCTCCTCTGATGCTCTCCTTAGTGCTCTACGTCCTTAGGTCCCGGCCCTCGAGCGAGCTCAGCCGCTGCTGGTATGCCAGGTCGTGATGCCGTGGTCAAGGCCAGGGGGTGAGGGCTGGAGATCCAGTAAGAGCTCCTGAGTCGCGATGCTCAGGAGCCCCCCCCTTTAACGCGCAAGCGAATTGCACGACAGAAAAGGACACCCGCGGCGCCGCCTGCTATCCTCCCCATGGGATCCCTGTGAACAGGCACAAGAAGAAACATGGTTTGCCATTACAACTGCCAACCTGCCACTGGTTGCTCTGAGATGAGGTGAAGGCACTAAGGGCCTGGTGAGGTGACGTGCGCGGGGCGTGCCGCGAGCTAGAGCTCGACCGCTCAGATTTGTCGACGTGGCAGGGACGGACCCATGCACCAGCGCCATGCCTGTGAGGAGGCCCTGTGGGAGGCGATGATCGAGCAGGCGATAGCCGTAGGCAGGTTAAGCACGGAAGGCAAATCAGCTTGGGTAAATGCAGGAAGATACATGCCACTAGGTCCGGCGCGAGCGGCATGGGGATGATGCAGCCCGAGGGGTGCCCCTAGCAAGGTAAGCTAAAGACATAAGCAAAAGGGATACATGCCACAGGGACGGACCCACGCGGCCTGGGAATAATGTAGCCCGAGGGGCGCTCCCAGCTAAACGAGCTTGGAAGATGTCACCTGGTTCTGTAGACGAAGTAGAGTTGGTGCAGCTGAAGGCGTGCGTCGAAGGAGTGGCTCCTCATGAACCACCAGGGCCCTGAGCCTCGGGAGGCTCTAGGGGCTCGGGAGGTTCCTTGAAGACCGTCTCCATTTCCTCCAAGACGGTGGGGTACCTGGCCTCCTGAGCCGCCAGGATGCACCGCATGTTGCGCTGATAGGCTGACGCCATGCTCGGCAGGCCGAAGGGCATGCGAACGTAGCTGTGTGGCGGACCCTCGCAACGGCCCACACAAGAAGGCCAGAAACGCTCCTGAGAAGCGGCCCTGTTGAGCCATGGCACGTCGAGGCAGACACGCAGCCCGGCGTCCTCACCTGGATGGGGAGCTGCGCCTCATGAGCGGCTGTCGCCGCGCATGGCCCTTGCGTCTTGCAGTTCCTGAGTGGTCTTGGTGATGAACTCCTGAGTGGTGGGCACTCCTTGCCCTGTGTTCTCCTGAAGGAAACGTGCCGCGAAGCACGCCCCCAAGTGATGCCCAAGCGCCTCCCTCGTGAGGTTGACAAGGTCTGAGGCCCTCCAGAAGAGAGCCCCCGAGACTTGCCCGAGGAGGGCGCCGGGCGCGCCTTCCTATGCGATGAAGGAAGGCGCCCCTGGGACGGACGCTGATCCTAATGAGGCTCCAGCCGCGATGCCATCCTCCTGAGGTCCTGCACGGCGCAGCTGCTTCTTCTTGGGGATGGCCTCCGGAGGGCCCTCACTCCTGCCGTTGGGGTCGTTGATTGCTGCAGCTTGGAAGGCGCTCAAGGGAGCACACCGCATCTCTTTCTTCACATGGGACCGTGATGATTCCGCCGCTTCCCGGCATCTTGAGGACGTTGTAGCCGTGATGGGTGACTGCCATGAACTTGGCCAGGGCCGGATACCCGAGGATGGCGTTGTACGGCAGGCTGATGTGCGCGACGTCGAAGTCGATGAGCTCGGTGTGGTAGTTCTTGCGCTCTCCGAAGGTGACTGGCAGGCGGACCTGCCCTATCGGTGTGGTGGAACCATCGGTCACTCCCGAGAAAGGCTTGGTAGGCTGGAGCTGCTCGTATGGCACTTGGAGGTTGTCGAACGTGTCGACGGACAGGACGCTGATCCCTCCGCCACCGTCGATGAGGGTCTTGGTAACCTGCACATTGTTGATGACTGGGGAGCACAGCATCGGGAGGGCGCCAGCGGTGGCCGCGCACTTGAGCTGATCTGCCGAGTTGAAAGTGACGGCGCATTAGGACCACTTGAGCGGGCGCGTGGCCTCGAGCTTGGGGAGCACCGCGTTTACTTCTCAGGCGAACTGTTTGAAGATGTGTTGGGAGGCTGGGGCCTGCACGCCGCCCATGCAGGCGATTGCACGCGGCTCCTGGAAGCCCCCAGCCCCCTCGTCCTGGTGGTGATCGTCGTTCCTTCTGGGTGGTGGCGGCATCGGGGGAAGACCGGCGTTACCCTGAGGGCGATCCTCGCGAGGATGGTCCTGCCAGCGGTCCTCACGAGGCCTGTCGCGCCATTCCTGGCGCGGGCCACGGTCGTCCCAGCGTCCGCCTCCACGTCCTCCTCCACGGCCGTAGCCCCGATCGCTGCGCTCGGGGCGTCCACCGAAGCGTCCTTCTCGTATGGCTCTGAGCTCTTGACAGTCACTGGTGTTGTGGGTGTTTAGGTTGTGGAAGGCGTAGAACGGTCGGCTGTTCTTGGATGACTCCGGCTGATCTCTGCACCACTTGGTGTCGGGCTCCGCTGCGAGCACTACTGCTTCCTTGTGCTTCACGTCCCTGGCCTTGGCTTTCTTCTCCTTTGCTCCTGTAGCTGGCAGCTCGAGGAGGGAGAGGCGCCCCTCCTTAGCTCTTGCGCACTTAGTCGCCAGGTTGAACAGCTCCTGAGACATGCAAAGCTCCTCGTGCATAGCGAGCTCTTCCTTCATCTTGACGTCACGGACGCCGTCGGAGAACGCGGAGATGATGGCCTCGTCCGTGACCTTGGGGATCTTGAGGCGAGTGTTGTTGAAGCGCTGGATGTACTTCTAGAGGGTCTCCCCTGGCTGTTGCTTAATGCGGCGCAAGTCACCCGCGGCCGGCGGGCGGTCGCGGGTGCCCTGGAAGTTGGCGATGAAGCGCTCGCGCATCTCGTCCTAGGAGGAGATCGAGTCGTGCTGCAGGTTCAGGACCCAGGAGCGGGCACCATCCTTGAGAGCCATGGGAAACCAGTTCGCCATGACTTTCTCATCACCGTTGGCTGCTTCGATGCTCAGCTCGTAGAGCTGCAGGAACTCCGCGGGATCGGCGGTGCCGTCGTAGCGGGGAGGCAGATCCGGCTTGAACTTGCCTGGCCAGGCGACGCTACGTAGCTCAGGGGTGAAGGCGCGGCAGCCGGCCGTGGTTGCCGGGGACCGCCTCGAAGGTGGAGCTTGGTCTTGATGAGATCCACGCGGCGCCGCTGCGAGCGGTGCGCGGTCTTGACAAGGCGGCGCGGGGAGCGCGGGTGCAGCTTCCCGCGGCCGTGGGATTTCTTGGCAGCTTCTCTCTTCGCGCGCGGGCACCGGGCATGGTGGATCACGCCGCGGGGCCGCGCGCCTTGGTGCCAAGGCACTGTCTTGGGGCAGAGGTGCTGGAGGCGCGCCATGAGCCTCGTTGCCCGTGGCCGGCTGAGGGTGAGGCAGAGAGAGGGATGGCGCCGGGGAGCCCCCTGCGGCGCGGACGAGCTTGGCGACGTGATCGAGCCACTCCTCGTAGAGGTCGTCGACTGGGCGGTCGCGCAGGATGTCGTTCGCCGCGAGGAGCGTGGCCCGCGCCTCCATGGGAGCACGGCGTGCATGAGACGAAGAACCGGCCGGGGTCAGCGACGGAGTGGCGGTGCGGCCGTCCTGTCGCACCGATGGATGCAGCGAGGATGTCTGCTGCTTGTTCCCCGCCGGGCCGGTGGCAGCGTTGGCGGCGAGAGACGAAGAACGACGAGGTGGCCCGCCGACGGGAGCCGTCTGAGCAACGCGGGCGGTGAGGGTAGCCCGGCGCTCAGCTCGAGCGCGGCGAGCGTCGGCCATGGAGACGACGGAGCGACGGATCGTCGGATCAACGAGGGAGAAGCTACGGCGCACCCCTACCTGGCGCGCCAAATGTCGGATGTGGGGTTCCGGCAAACCCTTAAGGTTCAAACTATGGGGTGCGCGCGAAGTCTTTCTCTCCTACCGATCCACGACCTAGCTCACTAAGATCTCACGGACGAACTCAACGAACTCGCAACACGGAAAGACACGAGGTTTATACTGGTTCGGGCCACCGTTGTGGTGTAATACCCTACTCCAGTGTGGTGGTGGTGGATTGCCTCTTGGGCTGATGAAGAATAGTACAACGGGAAGAACAGCCTCCTGAGGTTGAGGTGTTCTTGTGCTTGGTGAACTCGTGGGTGAGAGCTGGGTGAACTGCTCCATCCCCCTACTGTGGTGGCTAGCTCTACTTATATAGGCCCTGGTCCTCTTCCCAAATATTGAGCGGGAAGGGAGCCAACAACGGCGGGCAAATTTGAAGGGGGACCGCTAGTACAAGCTATCCTGACAAAAGCGGTCTTCCCCTGCAAAAGGCTCTGGTGGTGACGTCGTCTTGGGCTCCACGATGACCTCCGTCTTGCCGTCCTCCTGGTCTTGGTCTTGTTGCACCGATAAGGCAACCTTTGCCGGATGCCTCGGTACTCCTCGCCTGCGCTGGCCTCCTTAGCACTAAAGAGGAAACAAGGACGCTGCGCGCGCTGGCGCCCGCCTGGTGTCGATCGTCATGGCTCACGTCACGAGAGTCTCGTGAGGTTTGCCCCGCCTTGATATCTCCGCTCCTCGTGAGCCTGCCTGGCTAGGCCACTCCTGAGGAGGTCTTGCGTCGTCCGCCTCGCGAGACTCAGCCCTTCGCGAGGGTCTTGGATGCCTTGTGATGAACATGGGTCGTACGGCCTGCTGGCTTGGCCACGCCGTGGGCCGCAGGCAGGCAAGTCTGGGGACCCCCGTTCCCAGAACCCCGACAGTGGAGGGCGCGCCCACCCCCTGGGGCGCGCCCCTACCTCGTGGGCCCCCTGAGGCTCCACCGACCTCAACTCCAACTCTATATATTCACGTTCGGGGAGAAAAAAATCAGAGAGAAGGATTCATCACGTTTTACGAAACGGAGCTGCCGCCAAGCCCTAATCTCTCTCGGGAGGGCTGGTCTGGAGTTCGTTCGGGGCTCCGGAGAGGGGCATCCGTTGCTGTCGTCATCATCAACCTTCCTCCATCACCAATTACATGATGCTCACCGCCGTGCGTGAGTAATTCCATCGTAGGCTTGCTGGACGGTGATGGGTTGGATGAGATTTATCATGTAATCGAGTTAGTTTTGTTAGGGTTTGATCCCTAGTATCCATTATGTTCTGAGATTGATATTGCTACGACTTTGCTATGCTTAATGCTTGTCACTAGGGCCCGAGTGCCATGATTTCAGATCTGAACCTATTATGTTTTCATGAATATATGTGAGTTCTGGATCTTATCTTGCAAGTCATTAGTCACCTACTATGTGTTATGATCCGGTAACCCCGAAGTGACAATAATCGGGACCACTCCTGGTGATGACCGTAGTTTGAGGAGTTCATGTATTCACTAAGTGTTAATGCTTTGGTCCGTTACTCTATTAAAAGGAGGCCTTAATATCCCTTAGTTTCCAATAGGACCCCGCTGCCATGGTAAGGTAGGACAAAAGATGTCATGCAAGTTCTTTTCCATAAGCACGTATGACTATATTTGGAATACATGCCTACGTTACATTGATGAATTGGAGCTAGTTCTGTGTCACCCTATGTTATAACTGTTGCATGAGGAATTGCATCCGACATAATTATCCATCACTGATCCAATGCCTACGAGCTTTTCACATACTGATCTTCGCTTAGTTACTTTTCCATTGCCACTGTTACAATTACTACAAAACTCCTACTGTTACTTTTGCCACCGTTACCATTACTTCCATGCTACTTTGCTACTAAATACTTTGCTGCAAATATTAAGTTATCCAGGTGTGGTTGAATTGACAACTCAGCTGCTAATACTTGAGAATATTCTTTGGCTCCCCTTGTGTCAAATCAATAAATTTGGGTTGAATACTCTACCCTCGAAAACTGTTGCGATCCCCTATACTTGTGGGTTATCACGTGTTGGGAAACATAGTAATTTCAAAAAAAATCCTACGCACACGCAGGATCATAGTGATGCATAGCAACGAGAGGGGAGAGTGTTTCCACGTACCCTCGTAGACCGAAAGCAGAAGCGTTAGCACAACGCGGTTGATGTATTCGTACGTCTTCACGATCCGACCAATCCAAGTACCGAACGTACGGCACCTCCGAGTTCAGCACACGTTCAGCTCGATGACGTCCCGCGAACTCCGATCCAGTAGAGCTTCACAGGAGAGTTCCGTCAGCACGACGGCATGATGACGGTGATGATGTTGCTACCGACGCAGGGCTTCGCCTAAGCACCGCTACGCTATGATCGAGGTTGAATATGGTGGAGGGGGCACCGCACACGGCTGGGAGAGATCAACAGATCAACTTGTGTGTCTAGAGGTGACCCCTGCCTCTGTATATAAAGGAGCAAGGGGGAGGCTGGCCGGCCCTTGGGGCGCGCCAAGGAGGGGGAGTCCTCCTCCTAGTTGGAGTAGGACTCCCCTTTCCTAGTCCAACTAGGAAGACGGAAGGGGGAAGGAAAGAGAGGGAGAGGGAGAGGGAAAGAGGGGCCGCGCCCCCCTCCCCTAGTCCAATTCGGACTCCTCATGGGAGGGGGTGCGCCACCTCCTAGGCTGCTGCCCTCTCTCTCCCCTCAGGCCCACTAAGGCCCAATACTTCCCCGGGGGGTTCCGGTAACCCCTCCGGCACTCCGGTTTTCTCCGAAATCACCCGGAACACTTCCGGTGTCCGAATATAGTCGTCCAATATACCGATCTTTACGTCTCGGCCATTTAGAGACTCATCTTCATGTCTGTGATCATATCCGGGACTACGAACTACCTTCGGTACATCAAAACACAAAACTCATAATACCGATCGTCACCGAACTTTAAGTGTGCGGACCCTACGGGTTCGAGAACTATGTAGACATGACCGAGACACGTCTCTGGTCAATAACCAATAACGGAACCTGGATGCTCATATTGGCTCCCACATATTCTACCAAGATCTTTATCGGTCAAACCACACAACAACATGCGTTGTCCCCTTTGTCATCGGTATGTTACTTGCCCGAGATTCGATCGTCGGTATCTCAATACCTAGTTCAATATCGTTACCGGCAAGTCTCTTTACTTGTTCTGTAATGCATCATCCCGCAACTAACTCATTAGTCACATTGCTTGCAAGGCTTATAGTGATGTGCATTACCAAGAGGGCCCAGAGATACCTCTCCGACAATCAGAGTGACAAATCCTAATCTCGAAATACGCCAACCCAACAAGTACCTTCGGAGACACCTGTAGAGCACCTTTATAATCACCCAGTTATGTTGTGACGTTTGGTAGCACACAAAGTGTTCCTCCGGTAAACGGGAGTTGCATAATCTCATAGTCATAGGAACATGTATAAGTCATGAAGAAAGCAATAGCAACATACTAAACGATCAAGTGCTAAGCTAACGGAATGGGTCAAGTCAATCACATCATTCTCCTAATGATGTGATCCCGTTAATCAAATGACAACTCATGAAAATGGTTAGGAAACTTAACCATCTTTGATTAACGAGCTAGTCAAGTAGAGGCATACTAGTGACACTATGTTTGTCTATGTATTCACACATGTATTATGTTTCCGGTTAATACAATTCTAGCATGAATGATAAACATTTATCATGATATGAGGAAATAAATAATAACTTTATTATTTCCTCTAGGGCATATTTCCTTCAGTCTCCCACTTGCACTAGAGTCAATAATCTAGATTACATAGTAATAATTCTAACACCCATGGAGTCTTGGTGCTAATCATGTTTTGATCGTGGAAGAGGCTTAGTCAACGGGTCTGCAACATTCAGATCTGTATGTATCTTGCAAATCTGTATGTCTCCCACCTGGACTTGATCCCGGATGGAATTGAAGCGTCTCTTGCTGTGCTTGGTTCTCTTGTGAAATCTGGATTCCTTTGCCAAGGCAATTGCACTAGTATTGTCACAAAAGATTTTCATTGGTCCCGATGCACTAGGTATGACACCTAGATCGGATATGAACTCCTTCATCCAGACTCCTTCATTTGCTGCTTCCGAAGCAGCTACGTACTCCGCTTCACACGTCGATCCCGCAACGACGCTTTGTTTAGAACTGCATCAACTGACAGTTCCACCGTTCAATGTAAATACGTATCCGGTTTGCGATTTAGAATCGTCCGGATCAGTGTCAAAGCTTGCATCGACGTAACCATTTACGACTAGCTCTTTGTCACCTCCATAAATGAGAAACATATCCTTAGTCCTTTTCAGGATGTTCTTGACCGATGTACAGTGGTCCACTCCTGGATTACTTTGGTACCTCCCTGCTAAGCTAATAGCAAGGCACACATCAGGTCTGGTACACAGCATTGCATACATGATAGAGCCTATGGATGAAGCATAGGGAACATCTTTCATTTTCTCTCTATCTTCTGCAGTGGTCGGGCATTGAGTCTGACTCAACTTCACACCTTGTAACACAGGCAAGAACCCTTTCTTTGCCTGATCCATTTTGAACTTATTCAACACTTTGTCAAGGTATGTGCTTTGTGAAAGTCGAATTAAGCGTCTTGATCTATCTCTATAGATCTTGATGCCCAATATGTAAGCAGCTTCACCGAGGTCCTTCATTGAAAAACTCTTATTCAAATATCCTTTTATGCTATCTAGAAATTCTATATCATTTCCAATCAACAATATGTCATCCACATATAATATTAGAAATGCTACAGAGCTCCCACTCACTTTCTTGTAAATACAGGCTTCTCCAAAAGTATGTATAAAACCATATGCTTTGATCACACTATCAAAACGTTTATTCCAACTCCAAGAGGCTTGCACCAGTCCATAAATGGATCGTTGGAGCTTGCACACTTTGTTAGCTCCCTTTGGATCAACATAACCTTCCGGTTGCATCATATACAACTCTTCTTCCAGAAATCCATTCAGGAATGCAGTTTTGACATCCATTTGCCAAATTTCATAATCATAAAATGCGGCTATTGCTAACATGATTCGGACAGACTTAAGCATCGCTACGGGTGAGAAAGTCTCATCGTAGTCAACTCCTTGAACTTGTCGAAAACCTTTTGCAACAAGTCGAGCTTTGTAGACAGTAACATTACCGTCAGCGTCAGTCTTCTTCTTGAAGATCCATTTATTCTCTATGGCTTGCCGATCATCGGGAAAGTCAACCAAAGTCCACACTTTGTTCTCATACATGGATCCCATCTCAGATTTCATGGCCTCAAGCCATTTTGCGGAATCTGGGCTCACCATCGCTTCTTCATAGTTCGTAGGTTTGCCTTGGTCAAGTAACATGACCTCCAGAGTAGGATTACCGTACCACTCTAGTGCGGATCTTACTCTGGTTGACCTACGAGGTTTGGTAGTAACTTGATCTGAATTTTCATGATCAATATCATTAGCTTCCTCACTAATTGGTGTAGGTGTCACAGGAACCGGTTTCTGTGATGAACTACTTTCCAATAAGGGAGCAGGTACAGTTGCCTCATCAAGTTCTACTTTCCTCCCACTCACTTCTTTCGGGAGAAACTCCTTCTCTAGAAAGGATCCATTCTTAGCAACGAATGTCTTGCCTTCGGATCTGTGATAGAAGGTGTACCCAACTGTCTCCTCTGGGTATCATATGAAGACACATTTCTCCGATTTGGGTTCGAGCTTATCAGGTGGAAGCTTTTTCACATAAGCATCGCAGCCCCAAACTTTAAGAAACGACAACTTTGGTTTCTTGCCAAACCACAGTTCATAAGGCGTCGTCTCAACGGATTTTGATAGTGCCCTATTTAATGTGAATGCAGCCGTCTCTAAAGCATAACCCCAAAACGATAGCGGTAAATCAGTAAGAGACATCATAGATCGCACCATATCTAGTAAAGTATGATTACGACGTCCGGACACACCATTACGCTGTGGTGTTCTGGGTGGCATGAGTTGCGAAACTATTCCGCATTGTTTCAAATGTAGACCAAACTCGTAACTCAAATATTCTCCTCCATGATCAGATCGTAGAAACTTTATTTTCTTGTTACGATGATTTTCCACTTCACTCTAAAATTCTTTGAACTTTTCAAATGTTTCAGACTTATGCTTCTTTAAGTAGATATATCCATATCTGCTCAAAGCATTTGTGAAGGTGAGAAAATAACGATACCCGCCGCGAGCCTCAATATTCATCGGACCACATACATCAGTATGTATGATTTCCAACAAATCTGTTGCTCGCTCCATTGTTCCGGAGAACGGCATTTTAGTCATATTTCCCATGAGGCATGGTTCGCAAGTACCAAGTGATTCATAATCAAGTGATTCCAAAAGTCCATCAGTATGGAGTTTCTTCATGCGCTTTACACCAATATGACCCAAACGACAGTGCCACAAATAAGTTGCACTATCATTATCAACTCTGCATCTTTTGGCTTCAACATTATGAATATGGGTATCACTACTATCGAGATTCAACACAAATAGACCACTCCTCAAGGGTGCATGACCATAAAAAATATTACTCATATAAATAGAACAACCATTATTATCAGATTTAAATTAATAACCGTCTCACATCAAACAAGATCCAGATATAATGTTCATGCCTAATGCTGGCACAAAATAACAATTATTTAGGTCTAAAACTAATCCCAAAGGTAGATGTAGAGGTAGCGTGCACACGGCGATCACATCGACTTTGGGACCATTTCCCACGCGCATCGTCACCTCGTCCTTAGCCAGTCTTCGCTTAATCCGTAGTCCCTGTTTCGAGTTGCAAATATTAGCGACAGAACCAGTATCAAATACCCAGGTGCTACTGCGAGCTTTAGTAAGGTACACATCAATAACATGTATATCACATATACCTTTGTTCACCATGCCATCCTTCTTATCCGCCAAATACTTGGGGCAGTTCCGCTTCCAATGACCAGTCTGTTTGCAGTAGAAGCACTCAGTCTCAGGTTTAGGTCCAGACTTGGGTTTCTTCTCTTGAGCAGCAACTTGTTTGCTGTTCTTCTTGAAGTTCCCCTTCTTCTTCCCTTTACCCTTTTTCTTGAAACTGGTGGTCTTGTTGACCATCAACACTTGAAACGCTTTCTTGATTTCTACCTCCGCAGCCTTTAGCATTGCGAAGAGCTCAGGAATTGTCTTATCCATCCCTTGCATATTATAGTTCATCACGAAGCTCTTGTAGCTTGGTGGCAGTGATTGAAGAACTCTGTCAACGACACTATAATCCGGAAGATTAACTCCCAGTTGAATCAAGTGATTGTTATACCCAGACATTCTGAGTATATGCTCACTGACAGAACTGTTCTCCTCCATCTTGCAGCTGTAGAACTTATTGGAGACTTCATATCTCTCAATCTGGGCATTTGCTTGAAATATTAACTTCAACTCTTGGAACATCACATATGCTCCATGACGTTCAAAACGTCGTTGAAGTCCCGGTTCTAAGCCGTAAAGCATGGCACACTGAACTATCGAGTAGTCATCAGCTTTGCTCTACCAGATGTTCATAACATCTGGTGTTGCTCCTGCAGGAGGTCTGGCACCTAGCGGTGCTTCCAGGACGTAATTCTTCTGTGCAGCAATGAGGATAATCCTCATGTTACGGACCCAGTCCGTGTAATTGCTACCATCATCTTTCAACTTTGCTTTCTCAAGGAATGCATTAAAATTCAACGGAACAACAACACGGGCCATCTATCTACAACAACATAGACAAGAAAAATACTATCAGGCACTAAGTTCATGATAAATTTAAGTTCAATTAATCATATTACTTAAGAACTCCCACTTAGATGGACATCCCTCTAATCATCTAAGTGATCACGTGATCCATATCAACTAAACCATAACCGATCATCACGTGAAATGGAGTAGTTTTCAATGGTGAACATCACTATGTTGATCATATCTACTATATGATTCACGCTCGACCTTTCGGTCTCAGTGTTCCGAGGCCATATCTGCATATGCTAGGCTCGTCAAGTTTACCCGGGTATTCTGCGTGTGCAAAACTGGCTTGCACCCATTGTAGATGAACGTTGAGCTTATCACACCCGATCATCACGTGGTGTCTCGGCACGACGAACTTTGGCAACGGTGCATACTCAGGGAGAACACTTTTACCTTGAAATTTAGTGAGAGATCATCTTATAATGCTACCGTCAATCAAAGCAAAAAAAGATGCATAAAAGATAAACATCACATGCAATCAATATAAGTGATATGATATGGCCATCATCATCTTGTGCTTGTGATCTCCATCTCCGAAGCACTGTCATGATCATCATTGTCACCGACGCGACACCTTGATCTCCATCGTAGCATCGTTGTCGTCTCACCAACTATTGCTTCCACGACTATCGCTACCGCTTAGTGATAAAGTAAACCAATTACAGGGCGTTTGCATTGCATACAATAAAGCGACAACCATATGGATCCTGCCAGTTGCCGATAACTCGGTTACAAAACATGATCATCTCATACAGTAAATATAGCATCATGTCTTGACCATATCACATCACAACATGCCCTGCAAAAACAAGTTAGACGTCCTCTACTTTGTTGTTGCAAGTTTTACGTGGCTGCTATGGGCTGAGCAAGAACCGTTCTTACCTACACATCAAAACCACAACGATAGTTTGTCAAGTTAGTGATGTTTTAACCTTCTCAAGGACCGGGCGTAGCCAAACTCGGTTCAACTAAAGTTGGTGAAACTGACACTCGCCAGCCAGCTGTGTGCGAAGCACGTCGGTAGAACCTGTCTCGCGTAAGTGTACGCGTAATGTCGGTCCGGGCCGCTTCATCCAACAATACCGCTGAACCAAAGTATGACATGCTGGTAAGCAGTATGACTTGTATCGCCCACAACTCACTTGTGTTCTACTCGTGCATATAACATCTACGCATAAAACCTGGCTCGGATGCCACTGTTGGGGAACGTAGTAATTTCAAAAAAATTCCTACGCACACGCAGGATCATGGTGATGCATAGCAACGAGAGGAGAGAGTGTGTCCACGTACCCTCATAGACCGAAAGCGGAAGCTTTAGCACAATGCGGTTGATGTAGTCGTACGTCTTCACGATCCGACCGATCCAAGTACCGAACGTACGGCACCTCTGAGTTCAGCACACGTTTAGCTCGATGACGTCCCGCGAACTCCGATCCAGCAGAGCTCCACGAGTTCCGTCAGCACGACGGCGTGATGATGGTGATGATGTTGCTACCGACGCAGGGCTTTGCCTAAGCACCGCTACGATATGATCGACGGCTGGGAGAGATCAACAGATCAACTTGTGTGTCCAGAGGTGCCCCTGCCCCCGTTTATAAAGGAGCAAGGGGGAGGCCGGCCGGCCCTTGGGGCGCGCCAAGGAGGGGGGAGTCCTCCTCCTAGTAGGAGTAGGACTCCCCTTTCCTAGTCCAACTAGGAAGAGGGAAGGGGGAAGGAAAGAGAGGGAGAGGGAGAGGGAAAGAGGGGCCGCGCCCCCCTCCCCTAGTCCAATTCGGACTCCTCATGGGAGGGGGCGCGCCACCTCCTGGGCTGCTGCCCTCTCTCTCCCCTCAGGCCCACTAAGGCCCAATACTTCCCCGGGGGTTCCGGTAACCCCTCCGGCACTCCGGTTTTCTCCGAAATCACCCGGAACACTTCCGGTGTCTGAATATAGTCATCCAATATATCGATCTTTACGTCTCGACCATTTCGAGACTCCTCGCCATGTCCGTGATCATATCCGGGACTCCGAACTACCTTCGGTACATCAAAACACAAAACTCATAATACCGATCGTCACCGAACTTTAAGCGTGCGGACCCTACGGGTTCGAGAACTATGTAGACATGACCGAGACACGTCTCTGGTCAATAACCAATAGCGGAACATAGATGCTCATAATGGCTCCCGCATATTCTATGAAGATCTTTATCGGTCAAACCGCACAACAACATACATTGTTCCCTTTGTCATCGGTATGTTACTTGCCCGAGATTCGATCGTCGGTATCTCAATACCTAGTTCAATCTCGTTACCGGCAAGTCCCTTTACTCGTTCTGTATTGCATCATCCCGCAACTAACTCATTAGTCACATTGCTTGCAAGGCTTATAGTGATGTGCATTACCGAGAGGGCCCAGAGATACCTCTCCAACAATCGACGTGACAAATCCTAATCTCAAAATACGCCAACTCAACAACTACCTTCGGAGACACCTATAGAGCACCTTTATAATCACCCAGTTACGTTGTGACGTTTGGTAGCACACAAAGTGTTCTTCCGGTAGACGGGAGTTGCATAATCTCATAGTCATAGGAACATGTATAAGTCATTAAGAAAGCAATAGCAACATACTAAACAATCAAGTGCTAAGCTAACGGAATGCGTCAAGTCAATCACATCATTCTCCTAATGATGTGATCCCATTAATCAAATGACAACTCATGTCAATGGTTAGGAAACTTAACCATCTTTGATTAACGAGCTAGTCAAGTAGAGGCATACTAGTGACACTATGTTTGTCTATGTATTCACACAAGTATTATGTTTCCGGTTAACATAATTCTAGCATGAATAATAAACATTTATCATGATATGAGGAAATAAATAATAGCTTTATTATTGCCTCTAGGGCATATTTCCTTCATCACGCGCACCGCCAAGCGTCGCGGGGCGCGGGCGGCGTGGTCCGACGCCTTCTACCCTTACCCCTCGGGGCGCGTGGGCCGCCACGAGGGCCTCGAGCTACGCCGCGGCGACGGCGTCGCACACCCGGCGGGAGCAAGCAAACATGAGGGCCGCGCTCATAGTGCCACGGGAGCTGCTGCGGTGCCGGCTAGCAAAGAGCGGCCGCGATGCGTTGCTGGAACGCGTCGCCGAGCTGCTGGACGCTGCGACCAGGGGTACGCTGCCTTTCTGCTCCTTACCTACACCTCAAGCTGTGGTCAGATCACACGGTGGGCCTCGCCGTGCCCGCGCGCTCCCACGCGCACCAGGAGGGCTCGTCAGCAGTGACGCAGCTGAAGGAAATATGCCCTAGAGGCAATAATAAAGTTATTATTTATTTCCTTATTTCATGATAAATGTTTATTATTCATGCTAGAATTGTATTAACCGGAAACATAATACATGTGTGAGTACATAGACAAACAGAGTGTCACTAGTATGCCTCTACTTGACTAGCTCGTTGATCAAAGATGGTTATGTTTCCTAGCCATAGACATGAGTTGTCATTTGATTAACGGGGTCACATCATTACAAGAATGATGTGATTGACTTGACCCATTCCGTTAGCTTAGCACTTGATCGTTTAGTATGTTGCTATTGCTTTCTTCATGACTTATACATGTTCCTATGACTATGAGATTATGCAACTCCCGTTTATCGGAGGAACACTTTGTGTGCTACCAAACGTCACAACGTAACTGGGTGATTATAAAGGTGCTCTACAGGTGTCTCCGAAGGTACTTGTTGAGTTGGCGTATTTCGAGATTAGGATTTGTCACTCCGATTGTCGGAGGGGTATCTCTGGGCCCACTCGGTAATACACATCACTGTAAGCCTTGCAAGCATTGTAACTAATGAGTTACATGCCGGATGATGTATTACGGAACGAGTAAAGAGACTTGCCGGTAACGAGATTGAACTACGTATTGAGATACCGACGATCGAATCTCGGGCAAGTAACATACCGATGACAAAGGGGACAACGTATGTTGTTATGCGGTTTGACCGATAAAGATCTTCGTAGAATATGTAGGAGCCAAGATGAGCATCCAGGTTCCGCTATTATTTATTGATCGGAGACGTGTCTCGGTCATGTCTACATAGTTCTCGAACCCCTAGGGTCCGTACGCTTAACGTTCGGTGACGATTTGTATTATGAGTTTATGTGTTTTGATGTACCGAACGTAGTTCTGAGTCCCGGATGAGATCGGGGACATGACGAGGAGTCTCGAAATGGTCGAGATGTAAAGATCGATATATTGGACGACTATATTCGGACAATGGAAAGCTTCCAAGTGATTCGGGTATTTTTCGGAGTACCGCAGAGTTACGGGAATTCGCCGGGGAGTATATGAGCCTTATTGGGCTTTAGGGGAAAGAGAGAGGAGAGGCTGCGCCCCCCCCCAAGGCCTAGTCCGAATTGGACTAGGGGGAGGGGCTGCGCCCCCTCCTTCCTTCTCTTCTCTCTTCCCTTTCCTTGACTCCTACTCCTACTACTTGGAAGGGGGGAATCCTACTCCCGGTGGGAGTAGGACTCCTCCAGGGCGCGCCATAGGGGCCGGCCCTCTCCCCCCTCCTCCACTCCTTTATATACGTGGCTAGGGGGCACCCAGAGAGACAACAATTGATCATTGATCTCTTAGCCATGTGCGGTGCCCCCCTCCACCATATTCCACCTCGGTAATATCATAGCGGTGCTTAGGCGAAGCCCTGCGTCGGTAGCATCATCAACACCGTCATCACGCCGTCGTGCTGATGGAACTCTCCTGCAAAGCTCTGCTGGATCGGAGTTCGTGGGACGTCATCGAGCTGAACGTGTGCAGAACTCGGAGGTGCCGTGCGTTCGGTAGTTGGATCGGTCGGATCGTGAAGACGTATGACTACATCAACCGCGTTGTCATAACGCTTCCGCTTTCGGTCTACGAGGGTACGTGGACAACACTCTCCCCTCTCGTTGCTATGCATCACCGTGATCTTGCGTGTGCGTAGGAAATTTTTGAAATTACTACGTTCCCCAACAGTGGCATCTGAGCCTGGTTTTATGCGTAGATGTTATATGCACGAGTAGAACACAAGTGAGTTGTGGGCGATACAAGTCATACTGCTTACCGGCATGTCATACTTTGGTTCGGCGGTATTGTTGGATGAAGCGGCCCTGACCGACATTACGCGTACGCTTACGCGAGACTGGTTTTACCGACGTGCTTTGCACACAGGTGGCTGGCGGGTGTTAGTTTCTCCAACTTTAGTTGAACCGAGTGTGGCTACGCCCGGTCCTTGAGAAGGTTAAAACAGCACTAACTTGACGAACTATCGTTGTGGTTTTGATGCGTAGGTAAGAACGGTTCTTGCTCAGCCCGTAGCAGCCACGTAAAACTTGCAACAACAAAGTAGAGGATGTCTAACTTGTTTTTGCAGGGCATGTTGTGATGTGATATGGTCAAGGCATGATGCTAAATTTTATTGTATGAGATGATCATGTTTTGTAACCGAGTTATCGGCAACTGGCAGGAGCCATATGGTTGTCGCTTTATTGTATGCAATGCAATCGCCCTGTAATGCTTTACTTTATCACTAAGCGGTAGCGATAGTCGTAGAAGCATAAGTTGGTGAGACGACAACGATGCTACGATGGAGATCAAGGTGTCGCGCCGGTGACGATGGTGATCATGACGGTGCTTCGGAGATGGAGATCACAAGCACAAGATGATGATGGCCATATCATATCACTCATATTGATTGCATGTGATGTTTATCTTTTATGCATCTTATCTTGCTTTGATTGACGGTAGCATTATAAAATGATCTCTCACTAAATTTCAAGGTATAAGTGTTCTCCCTGAGTATGCACCGTTGCGAAAGTTCTTCGTGTTGAGACACCACGTGATGATCAGGTACGTTCAAATACAACGGGTGCAAAACAGTTGCACACGCGGAATACTCAGGTTAAACTTGACAAGCCTAGCATATGCAGATATGGCCTCGGAACACTGAGACCGAAAGGTCGAGCGTGAATCATATAGTAGATATGATCAACATAGTGATGTTCACCATTGAAACTACTCCATCTCACGTGATGATCGGACATGGTTTAGTTGATTTGGGTCACGTGATCACTTAGATGATTAGAGGGATGTCTATCTAAGTGGGAGTTCTTGAATAATATGATTAAATTGAACATTAATTTATCATGAACTTAGTCCTGATAGTATTTGCATAACTATCTTGTAGATCAATAGCTCGCGATGTTGCTCCCCGTTTATTTTGATATGTTCCTAGAGAAAAAACTATGTTGAAAGATGTTAGTAGCAATGATGCGGGTTTGGTCCGTGATCTGAGGATTATCCTCATTGCTGCACAGAAGAATTAAGTCCTTGATGCACCGCTAGGTGACGGACCTATTGCAGGAGCATATGCAGACGTTATGAACGTTTGGCAAAGCTCGGTATGATGACTACTTGATAGTTTAGTGCACCATACTTTACGGCTTAGAATTGGGACTTCAAAGACGTTTTGAACGTCATGGACCATATGAGATGTTCCAGGAGTTGAAGTTAAATTTCAAGCAAATACCCGAGTTGAGAGATATGAAGTCTCCAACAAGTTCTATAGCTAAAAGATGGAGGAGAATAGCTCAAGCAGTGAGCATGTGCTCAGATTGTCTGAGTACTACAATTACTCGAATCAAGTGGGAGTTAATCTTCCAGATAAGATAGTAATTAACAAAGTTCTCTAGTCACTATCACCAAGTTAATAGAACTTCATGATGAACTATAATATGCAAGGGATGACGAAAGTAATTCCCGAGCTCTTCGCGATGCTGAGATCCGCGAAGGTAGAAATCAAGAAAAGAGCATCAAGTGTTGATGGTTAACAAGATCACTAGTTTCAAGAAAATGGCAAGGGAAAGAAGGGGAACTTCAAGAAGAACGTCAAGCAAGTTGTTGCTCAAGTGAAGAAACCCAAGTTTGGACCTAAGCCTGATACTGAGTGCTTCTACTACAAAAAGGACTGGTCACTGGAAGCGGAACTACCCCAAATAATTGGCGGATAATAAGGATGGCAAAGTGAACAAAAGTATATTTGGTATACATGTTATTGATGTGTACTTTACTAGTGTTTATAGCAACCCCTCGGTACTTGATACTGGTTCATTTGCTAAAGAGTAGTAACTCGAAACGGGAGTTGCATAATGAACAGAAACTAGTTAAGGATGAAGTGACGATGTGTACTGGAAGTGGTTCCAAGATTGATATGATCATCATCGCACACTCCCTATACTTTCGGGATTAGTGTTGAACCTAAATAAGTGTTATTTGGTGTTTGCGTTGAGCATGAATATGATTTGATCATGTTTATTGCAATACGGTTATTCATTTAAGTTAGAGAATAATTGTTGTTCTGTTTACATGAATAAAACCTTATATGGTTACACACCCAATGAAAATGGTTCGTTGGATCTCGATCGTAATGATACACATATTCATAATATTGAAGCCAAAAGATGCAAAGTTAATAATGATAGTGTAACTTATTTGTGGCACTGCCGTTTAGATCATATTGGTGTAAAGCGCATGAAGAAACTCCATGTTGATGGGCTTTTGGAATCACTTGATTACGAATCACTTGATGCTTGCAAACCATGCCTCTTGGGCAAGATGACTAAAACGCCGTTCTCCAGAACAATGGAGCGAGCAACAAATTTGTTGGAAATCATACATACTGATGTATGTGGTCCGATGAATATTGAGGCTCGCGGCAGGTATCGTTATTTTCTGACCTTCACAGATGATTTGAGCAGATATGGGTATATATACTTGATGAAACATAAAGTCTGAAACATTTGAAAAGTTCATATAATTTCAGAGTGAAGTGGAAAATCATCGTAACAAGAAAATAAAGTTTCTACGATCTGATCGTGGAGGAGAATATTTGAGTTACTAGTTTGATCTTATTTGAAACAATGCGGAATAGTTTCGCAACTCACGCCACCTGGAACACCACAGCGTAATGGTGTGTCCGGACGTCATACCCGTACTTTATTAGATATGGTGCGATCTATGATGTTTCTTACCAATCTACCACTATCGTTTTGGGGTTATGCATTAGAGACAGCTGCATTCACGTTAAAAAGGGCACCATCTAAATCCGTTGAGATGACACCTTATGAACTGTGGTTTGGCAAGAAACCAAAGTTGTCGTTTCTTAAAGTTTGGGGTTGCGATGCTTAGGTGAAAAAGTTTCAACATGATAAGCTTGAACCCAAATCGAAGAAATGCGTCTTCATAGGATACCCAAAGGAGACTATTGGGTATATCTTCTATCACAGATCCGAAGGCAAATTCGTTGCTAAGAATGGATCCTTTCTAGAGAAGGAGTTTCTCTCGAAAGAAGTGAGTGGGAGGAAAGTAGAACTTGATGAGGTAACTGTACCTGCTCCCTTATTGGAAAGTAGTTCATCACAGAAACCGGTTCCTGTGACACCTACACCAATTAGTGAGGAAGCTAATGATAATGATCATGAAACTTCAGATCAAGTTAATACCGAACCTCGTAGGTCAACCAGAGTAAGATCCGCACCAGAGTGGTACGGTAATCCTGTTCTGGAGGTCATGTTACTTGACCATGACGAACCTACGAACTATGAGGAAGCGATGATGAGCCCAGATTCCGCAAAATGGCTTGAGGCCATGAAATCTGAGATGGGATCCATGTATGAGAACAAAGTATGGACTTTGATTGACTTGCCCGATGATTGGTGAGCCATTGAGATTAAATGGATCCTCAAGAGGAAGACGGACGCTGATAGTAGTGTTACTATCTACAAAGCTAGAATTGTCGCAAAAAGGTTTTCGACAAGTTCAAGGTGTTGACTACGATGAGAGTTTCTCATTCGTATCTATGCTTAAGTCTGTCCGAATCATGTTAGCAATTGCCGCATTTTATGAAATCTGGCAAATGGATAAACAAAACTGCATTCCTTAATGGATTTATTAAAGAAGAGTTGTATATGATGCAACAAGAAGGTTTTGTCAATCCTAAAGGTGCTAACAAAATATGCAAGCTCCAGCGATCCATCTATGGACTAGGGCAAGCATCTCGGAGTTGGAATATACGCTTTGATAAATTGATCAAAGCATATAGTTTTATACAGACTTGAGGTGAAGCCTGTATTTACAAGAAAGTGAGTGGGAGCACTACAACATTTCTGATAAGTATATGTGAATGACATATTGTTGATCGGAAATAATGTAGAATTATTCTGCAAAGCATAAAGGAGTGTTTGAAAGGAGTTTTTTCAAAGAAAGACCTCGGTGAAGCTGCTTACATATTGAGCATCAAGATCTATAGAGATAGATCAAGACGCTTGATAAGTTTTTTCAATGAGTACATACCTTGACAAGATTTTGAAGTAGTTCAAAATAGAACAGTCAAAGAAAGAGTTCTTGCCTGTGTTACAAGGTGTGAAATTGAGTAAGACTCAAAGCCCGACCACGGCAGAAGATAGAAAGAGAATGAAAGTCATTCCCTATGCCTCAGCCATAGGTTCTATAAAGTATGCCATGCTGTGTACCAGATCTATTGTATACCCTACACTGATTTTAGCAAGGGAGTACAATAGTGATCAAGGAGTAGATCACTGAACAGCGGTCAAAATTATCCTTAGTGGAATAAGGATATGTTTCTCGATTATGGAGGTGACAAAAGGTTCGTCGTAAAGGGTTACGTCGATACAAGTTTTGGCACTGACCCAGATGACTCTAAGTCTTAATCTGGATACATATTGAAAGTGGGAGCAATTAGCTAAAGTAGCTCCGTGCAGAGCATTGTAGACATAGAAATTTGCAAAATACATACGGATCTGAATATGGCAGACCCGTTGACTAAACTTCTCTCACAAGCAAAACATGATCACACCTTAGTACTCTTTGGGTGTTAATCACATAGCGATGTGAACTAGATTATTGACTCTAGTAAACCCTTTGGGTGTTGGTCACATGACGATGTGAACTATGGGTGTTAATCACATGGTGATGTGAACTATTGATGTTAAATCACATGGCGATGTGATCTAGATTATTGACTCTAGTGCAAGTGGGAGACTGAAGGAAATATGCCCTAGAGGCAATAATAAAGTTATTATTTATTTCCTTATTTCATGATAAATGTTTATTATTCATGCTAGAATTGTATTAACCGGAAACATAATACATGTGTGAGTACATAGACAAACAGAGTGTCACTAGTATGCCTCTACTTGACTAGCTCGTTGATCAAAGATGGTTATGTTTCCTAGCCATAGACATGAGTTGTCATTTGATTAACGGGGTCACATCATTAGGAGAATGATGTGATTGACTTGACCCATTCCGTTAGCTTAGCACTTGATCGTTTAGTATGTTGCTATTGCTTTCTTCATGACTTATACATGTTCCTATGACTATGAGATTATGCAACTCCCGTTTACCGGAGGAACACTTTGTGTGCTACCAAACGTCACAACGTAACTGGGTGATTATAAAGGTGCTCTACAGGTGTCTCCGAAGGTACTTGTTGGGTTGGCGTATTTCGAGATTAGGATTTGTCACTCCGATTGTCGGAGAGGTATCTCTGGGCCCACTCGGTAATGCACATCACTATAAGCCTTGCAAGCATTGTAACTAATGAGTTAGTTGCGGGATGATGTATTACGGAACGAGTAAAGAGACTTGCCGGTAACGAGATTGAACTAGGTATTGAGATACCGACGATCGAATCTCGGGCAAGTAACATACCGATGACAAAGGGAACAACGTATGTTGTTATGCGGTTTGACCGATAAAGATCTTCGTAGAATATGTAGGAGCCAATATGAGCATCCAGGTTCCGCTATTGGTTATTGACCGGAGACGTGTCTCGGTCATGTCTACATAGTTCTCGAACCCGTAGGGTCCGCACGCTTAACGTTCAGTGACGATTTGTATTATGAGTTTATGTGTTTTGATGTACCGAAGGTAGTTCGGAGTCCCGGATGAGATCGGGGACATGACGAGGAGTCTCGAAATGGTCGAGACGTAAAGATTGATATATTGGACGACTATATTCGGACAATGGAAATGGTCGAGACGTAAAGATCGATAGGAAATTTTTGAAATTACTACGTTCCCCAACAGCAACAAGTGGAGCCAGGCACCTGATACGTCTCCAACGTATCTATAAGTTTTGATTGTTCCATGCTATTATATTATCCATCTTGGATGTTTATGGGCTTTACTATGCACTTTTATATTATTTTTGGGACTAACCTATTGACCCAGAGCCCAGTGCCAGTTCCTGTTTTTCCCTTGTTTCAGTGTTTCGAAGAAAAGGAATATCAAACGGAGTCGAAACGGAATGAAACCTTCTGGAGAAGTTATTTTTGGAAGGAAAGCAACCCGGGAGACTTGGAGTCCACGTCAAGAAAGCAACAAGGGAGGCACGAGGCAGGGGGCGCGCGCACCCCCCTGGGCGCGCCCTCCACCCTCGTGGGCCCCTCGTGGCTCCCCTGACGTACTTCTTTCACCTATATATACCCATATACCCTAAAACAATCAGGGAACAGAATAGATCGGGAGTTCCGCCGCCGCAAGCCTTTGTAGCCACCAAAAACCAATCGGGACCCTGTTCCGGCACCCTGCCGGAGGGGGGGAACCCTCACCGGTGGGCATCTTCATCATCCCGATGCTCTCCATGACGAGGAGGGAGTAGTTCACCCTCGGGGCTGAGGGTATGTACCAGTAGCTATGTGTTTGATCTCTCTCTCTCTCGTGTTCTTGATTTGGCACGATCTTGATGTATCGCGAGCTTTGCTATTATAGTTGGATCTTATGTTGCTTCTCCCCCTCTACTCTCTTGTAATGGATTGAGTTTTCACTTTGAAGTAATCTTATTGGATTGAGTCTTTAATAATTTGAGAACACTTGATGTATGTCTTGCCGTGTGTATCTGTGGTGACAATGGGATATCACGTGATTCACTTGATGTATGTTTTGGTGATCAACTTGCGGGTTCCGCCCATGAACCTATGCATAGGGGTTGGCACATGTTTTCGTCTTGATTCTCCGGTAGAAACTTTGGGGCACTCTTTGAGGTTCTATGTGTTCGTTGAATAGATGAATCTGAGATTGTGTGATGCATATCGTATAATCATACCCACGGATACTTGAGGTGACATTGGAGTATCTAGGTGACATTAGGGTTTTGCTTGATTTGTGTCTTAAGGTGTTATTCTAGTAGGAACTCTAGGCCTGTTTGTGACACTTATAGGAATAGCCCAACGGATTGATTGGAAAGAATAACTTTGAGGTGGTTTCATACCCTACCATAATCTCTTCGTTTGTTCTCCGCTATTAGTTACTTTGGAGTGACTCTTTGTTGCATGTTGAGGGATAGTTATATGATCCAATTATGTTATTATTTTTGAGAGAACTTGCACTAGTGAAAGTATGAACCCTAGGCCTTGTTTCCTAGCATTGCAATACCGTTTGTGCTCACTTTTATCATTAATTACCTTGCTGTTTTTATATGTTCAGATTACAAAAACCTATATCTACCATCCATATTGCACTTGTATCACCATCTCTTCGCTGAACTAGTGCACCTATACAATTTACCATTGTATTGGGTGTGTTGGGGACACAAGAGACTCTTTGTTATTTGGTTGCAGGGTTGTTTGAGAGAGACCATCTTCATCCTATGCCTCCCACGGATTGATAAACCTTAGGTCATCCACTTGAGGGAAATTTGCTACTGTCCTACAAACCTCTGCACTTGGAGGCCCAACAACGTCTACAAGAAGAAGGTTGCGTAGTAGACATCAAGCTCTTTTCTGGCGCCGTTGCCGGGGAGGTTAGTGCTTGAAGGTATATCTTTAGATCTTGCAATCGAATCTTTTTGTTTCTTGTTTTATCACTAGTTTAGTCTATAAAAGAAAACTACAAAAAAGGAATTAAGGGTGCCTCATATGCTTCATCTTTTTAATATCTTTCGTGAAAATGATGGAAAGGAAAATTGTGCTCAAGTGCTAGAAGAAGAAGTCTATAAAATGTTTGGCACTAAATATTTGAATGATGAGCATGATTGCAATGTTGTTAGTATGAACTCCTTGAATATCCATAGTACTAATGATGATTGCACTAGTTATGATGAAAATGTCTCCTATAAACATGTCAATTTTTGTGGAGTGCATTGGGTTTGCAAGTACACACCAAATAGGGAAGATAGATATTGCAAGAGGCATAAGCATTTAGAAACTAAATGGTTGCAAGAAAGGCTAGATGCGTGTGCTGAAAATTTGAAATTTCTTAGCCATACTTGTGAACTTTGCAATGAACGTGATCATTTCAGTACCCAATGCAAATTGTTTCATGATCGTATCGTGTCCAAAAATTGTGATGACTTGATTTCCCTTGCACATCATAATGAACTTAGTTTGCTCTCGGGTTATGAAGAAATGAAACGTATAACTAAGGACATTCCATAATTTGCCCTTGATAAACTTCTTGGATTTGATCTAGAGGAAATTTATATGTATTGTGCGGTGAATTGCATTGAAAATCCTTATATTGCCAATTACATAAAGAAAAGAAAACAAATAGAAGACTAAGAGAATACTAATGAAAGGGAAGAGACTTCCCAATATCCTCCTATTATTTCTTATGATGAATCAGGTAACGAGGAGGAGCCTTCTATTCAACCAATCTCATTAATAAGGAGCTCCAAAAAGAGGATTGAACCCACACATGATGTGGTGAAGAAGAAGAAAATGAAAAGGAAGAGAGGTAAAAAGATATCTCTCCCAAATAATGTTGCTCCTATTATTGTTGTGCCTCATGCCAATGAATCAAAAATAATTGTGGAAGATGATGCACTTGATGATGATCTCGTTATGCCTATTGCTTGTTGTGATGATTATGATTGGGAATATAATGATACTCCTTATGATCTTGAAAATATTTTTGGCACTTGCTTGGAACAATATGATAATAATGTTTGCTATACTATTGGTGCTATCCATACTATTAATGATGAGAGTGATTATGCTTATGATATGAAAAGGCCCAAGCTTGGGGATGCTATGTTTGATGAAGATGATGTTTTTGAGAATATATTTGCTGCAATTAATGTTTGTCCCAAGCTTGGGGATGCTACGTTTAATGAATATGATATTTTTAGTCTCCCAAGTTTTGATATGCAAATTTATAATAATGATAGCATGCCTCCTACTTATGATGATTATATTGATGAAAGTGGGTTTGGAAGAGTTTCAACTTTAGGAAGTAGTGATCCCACAATATTGGAGGATGTTGAATCTTATTGTAATAATTATGAAAGTGGATTTGGAGAGGTCATGACTTTATTTAGTGATGTATCCACTATTTCGGAAGAGGTTTCAATCGATTATGATGAGAACAAAGTTGCTACTTATGATGATTATTGTGATGAAACTTATGCTATAAAAAGTAGTGATGATTATATTTATAAAACTTGTCATGATTATTATTACCCTTTTTCTAAACATTACTCTTTTAATGTGGAAACAATTTATAGTATTCGAGTCTCTTATGATACTCCCACTATTCCGAATGAGAAGAATTTTGCTTATGTGGAGAGTAGTAAATTTTCTATGCAAGTAGATCATGAAAAGAATGCTTTAGGTGCTGGTTATATTGTTGAATTCATTCATGATGCTACTGAAAATTATTATGAGGGAGGAATGTATGCTTGTAGGAATTGCAATAATATCAAGTTTCCTCTCTATGTGCTTAAAGTTTTGAAGTTATGCTTGTTTTCCCTTCCTATGCAAGTTGATTCTTGTTCCCATAAGTTGTTTGCTCACAAAATCCCTATGCATAGGAAGTGGGTTATACTTAAATGTGCTAGTCATATTCTTCATGATGCTCTCTTTATGTTTCAATTCTTATCTTTTATGCGAGCATCATTGAAATCATCATGCCTAGCTAAGGGCGTTAAACGTTAGCGCTTGTTGGGAGGCAACCCAATTTTATTTTACTTTATTGCTTTTTGGTTCTGTTTAGGAATAAATAATCCATCTATCTTCTGCTTAGATGTGGTTTTGTGTTTTAATTAGTGTTTGTGCCAAGTAGAACCTTTGGGAAGACTTGGGTGAAGTCTTTATGATCATGCTGTAAAAAACAGAAACTTTAGCGCTCACGAGATTAGCTAAAACTTTTTACTGGAGAGTGATATTTAGTTGATTATTTTTGCAGATGATTACTAGACAAATTCCTCAGGTCCACCCATTTATTTTAGAATTTTTGGAGTTCCAGAAGTATACGTTTGATACAGATTACTACAGACTGTTCTGTTTTTGACAGATTCTGTTTTTCGTGTGTTGTTTGCTTATTTTGATGACTCTATGGCTAGTAAAATAGTTTATAAACCATAGAGAAGTTGGAATACAGTAGTTTTAACACCAATATAAATAAATAATGAGTTCATTACAGTACCATGAAGTGGTGTTTTCTTTTCTTTCGCTAACGGAGCTCACGAGATTTTCTGTTAAGTTTTGTGTTGTGAAGTTTTCAAGTTTTGGGTAAAGATTCGATGGACTATGGAATAAGGAGTGGCAAGAGCCTAAGCTTGGGGATGCCCAAGGAACCCCAAGGTAATATTCAAGGATAACCAAGAGCCTAAGCTTGGGGATGCCCCGGAAGGCATCCCCTCTTTCGTCTTCATTCATCGGTAACTTTACTTGGAGCTATATTTTTATTCACCACATGATATGTGTTTTGCTTGACCGTCATTTTATTTTTCTTTTGTTTTGCTTGCTGTTTGAATAAAACACCAAGATCTGAAATCCTTAAATGTTAGAGAGTCTTCACATAGTTACATAATTATTCAACTACTCATTGATCTTCACTTATATCTTTCGGAGTAGTTTGTCGTTTGCTCTAGTGCTTCACTTATATCTTTTAGAGCACAATGGTGGTTTTATTTTGAAGAAATAGATGAAATATCGTGCTTCACTTATATTAATTTGAGAGTCCTAAACAGCATGGTAATTTGCTTTGGTTATGAATTTAGTCCTAATATGATGGGCATCCAAGATGGGTATAATAAAAACTTTCATATAAAGTGCATTGAATACTATGAGAAGTTTGATACTTGATAATTGTTTTGAGATATGAAGATGGTGATATTAGAGTGATGCTAGTTGAGTAGTTGTGAATTTGAGAAATACTTGTTCTAAAGTTTGTGATTCCCGTAGCATGCACGTATGGTGAACCGTTATGTGATGAAGTCGGAGCATGATTTATTTATTGATTGTCTTCCTTATGAGTGGCGGTCGGGGACGAGCGATGGTCTTTTCCTACCAATCTATCCCCCTAGGAGCATGCGCGTAGTACTTTGTTTCAATAACTAATAGATTTTTGCAATAAGTATGTGAGTTCTTTATGACTAATGTTGAGTCCATGGATTATACGCACTCTCACCCTTCAACCATTGCTAGCCTCTCTAATACCGCGCACCTTTCGCCGGTATCATACACCCACCATATATCTTCCTCAAAACAGCCACCATACCTACCTATTATGGCATTTCCATAGCCATTCCGAGATATATTGCCATGCAACTTTCCACCGTTCCGTTTATTATGACACGCTCCATCATTGTCATATTGCTTTGCATGATCATGTAGTTGACATCGTATTTGTGGCAAAGCCACCGTTCATAATTCTTTCATACATGTCACTCATGAGTCATTGCATATCCCGGTACACCGCCGGAGGCATTCATATAGAGTCATATTTTGTTCTAAGTATCGAGTTGTAATTGTTGAGTTGTAAGAAAATAAAAGTGTGATGATCATCATTTTTAGAGCATTGTCCCAAGTGAGGAAAGGATGATGGAGACTATGATTCCCCCACAAGTCGGGATGAGACTCCGGACGAAAAGAATAAAAATAAAAAAAATAGGCCATAAAAAGAGAAAAGGCCCAAAAAAGAATAAAAAATTAATAATAAAATGAGAGAAAAAGAGAGAAGGGACAATGTTACTATCCTTTTACCACACTTGTGCTTCAAAGTAGCACCATGATCTTCATGATAGAGAGTCTCTCATTTTGTCACTTTCATATACTAGTGGGAATTTTTCATTATAGAACTTGGCTTGTATATTCCAATGATGGGCTTCCTCAAAATGCCCTAGGTCTTCGTGAGCAAGCGAGTTGGATGCACACACACTTAGTTTCTTTTGTTGAGCTTTCATATACTTATAGGTCTAGTGCATCCGTTGCATGGCAATCCCTACTCACTCACATTGATATCTATTGATGGGCATCTCGATAGCCCGTTGATACGCCTAGTTGATGTGAGACTATCTTCTCCTTTTTATCTTCTCCACAACCACCATTCTATTCCACATATAAAGCTATGTCCATGGCTCACGCTCATGTATTGCATGAATATTGAAAAAGTTTGAGAACGTCAAAAGTATGAAACAATTGCTTGGCTTGTCATCGGGGTTGTGCATGATTTAAATACTTTGTGTGGTGAAGCTAGAGCATAGCCAGACTATATGATTTTATAGGAATAACTTTCTTTGGCTATGTTATTTTGAGAAGACATAATTGCTTTGTTAGTATGCTTGAAGTATTATTATTTTTATGTCAATAAGAACTTTTGTCTTGAATCTTTTGGATCTGAATATTCATACCACAATTAAGAAGATTACATTGAAATTATGCCAAGTAGCATTCCACATCAAAAAAATTGTGTTTATCATTTACCTACTCGAGGACGAGCAGGAATTAAGCTTGAGGATGCTGATACGTCTCCAACGTATCTATAATTTTTGATTGTTCCATGCTATTATATTATCCATCTTGGATGTTTATGGGCTTTACTATGCACTTTTATATTATTTTTGGGACTAACCTATTGACCCAGAGCCCAGTGCCAGTTCCTGTTTTTTCCCTTGTTTCAGTGTTTCGAAGAAAAGGAATATCAAACGGAGTCGAAACGGAATGAAACCTTCTGGAGAAGTTATTTTTGGAAGGAAAGCAACCCGGGAGACTTGGAGTCCACGTCAACTTTAGGGCATGTTGAGGGATAGTTATATGATCCAATTATGTTATTATTGTTGAGAGAACTTGCACTAGTGAAAGTATGAACCCTAGGCCTTGTTTCCTAGCATTGCAATACCGTTTGTGCTCACTTTTATCATTAGTTACCTTGCTGTTTTTATATTTTCATATTACAAAAACCTATATCTACCATCCATATTGCACTTGTATCACCATATCTTCGCCAAACTAGTGCACCTATACAATTTACCATTGTATTGGGTGTGTTGGGGACACAAGAGACTCTTTGTTATTTGGTTGCAGGGTTGTTTGAGAGAGACCATCTTCATCCTACGCCTCCCACGGATTGATAAACCTTAGGTCATCCACTTGAGGGAAATTTGCTACTGTCCTACAAACCTCTGCACTTGGAGGCCCAACAACGTCTACAAGAAGAAGGTTGCGTAGTAGACATCAGCACCCAGCCGCACATATGCCTCCCCCGATGGGTGCGGTCGTGAGTGTTGCACCCTACGGCCCTAGCTGGGTGCCGCCCTTCCATCCTCAAGGCGGCGTGCTGGGCCCGTTGACGTGGGGCGCGGGGCACTTCGGCGGGGTTTCTGGGGCAACGGCTCCGGAGGCCTATGTGCCCCGCGTGGGGGACTAGGAGTACACGCCAGAAGATGACCCCGGCTCGTTCTTCGAGCCCGGTTGGGAAGAGGAGACGCTGGAAGTTGAGGCCTTCCAGGAGCCACTTGGGAGCCTCGCGGACCCCGCCGGTGACAACAGTTGCAGGGTGCCACTAAACTCTCAGGAGCAGGCTTACTCTAACCATGAGTCACAAGTGAATCAGGTCGCAGCGGTGGACGACGGCCCCATCACGGCAACCCCCTTCCACCAGGGGAAGCGCACTGGGGGCAGCATGGGAGGAACCGGGAGCAGGGTCCCTCCCCGCACCGCGCGGAGCAAGGCGTCGCCCGGAGGTAGGTCCTCTGCCAGGGAGGCACTGGCGAGCCTTCCCTCCGGCAGAGGGCCCGTGGTCGCCGAGGGCGCCGCTAGCGTCCCTTTCCCCTTGGCATCGTCCTGGTTTCCGGACGCCCCAACGGTGGTCAAGGGTGGCGCAAGGCGGGGCCCTCATCTGGCGATATGAAGAAAGGATCACGCCTGTGAAGGTCTCCGCTCGTGACACTCTCACGTAATAATGAGTGGGGCTGTACACGCCCGGGAGTCTCCGGAGTGCCGCCCTCGAGCCTCGGGGGCTCCCGCCCACGTCCTAGTGGAAGCATCATGCTCCGCGCTGGCCGTCGACACTGTCCCCCAATGACTATGCTCACAGTCAGTGAAAGCACTTAGCTTCGCGCCGGTGGGAAGACAAGAAGACTAGCTAGGTGCCGGACGTGGCCATTTGCTTTTGACCTCTTTTCTAGCTCATATCTGCAGCCTTTGATCTTGAATTTGAAGTTGTATTTTCCATTGGCAATCGTGGGTGGATCCTTTCTCGTTCGTGTTGATTTCGTGAGTTTCTCGATTCACGTTTTGTTTGAGATTTGCGTCTGCTATATCCCCCCTTCCGAGCACCTCGCGAGCGGGGGATGGCAGCGGCGCACACGCGCTACGCGCGCACCTCGCCATTACTGGCGCTCGCTCCTAGCGAGGCCCTCTCGGGTGGACCGGCGGACCCCTCAGGAAACCAAAACCTCGCGATCTCGTGAGGGGCTCCCCTCAGAAGGAATGCACATCTGCAACTGCCAAATCAGTTTGAAGCCCGACTGAACCAAAGTAAGTTACGGCAGCCAGCCTGTAAGGGGGCTCGCAAGCACACAAAATCGCGCTTTAAGCCCAGCCTAGGGAATAGAGTGGTAGTCTATTTACATGAGGGGCTCCCCCTCCCCAAAATGCTCTTACATTGTGAGGGGTCGTGCCCAAGCTGTTGCGTGCAGATTCAAAACAAAGGAGCACGGGCTCAGTCGGACATGTTGCTCGCCTCGTCTCCCGAGTCGCTTCCGGACAGACTGCCGGTGCCGTCGCTGGCACTGTCTTCACCGCCATCAACCACGTCGCCCTCATCCGCTGTGACCACCACCGCGTCGTCATCGGAAGCAAAGGCCCTAACCAGAGCATCCACGTTGTCGTCCACCCAGCACGCTAGGTTGTCCCAGATGACCTCAGGCACTGGGGCAATGGCGGCGTCAAAATCAAAGTCAGGATTAGTGTTCAGAAGATAGCTGAAGACGCGGGAGAATGCGCGCCCGAGGAGGCCCCGGCTCTTTTCGTCCACAAGCTCGCGGGCCCTCTCAGCTCGGTCCTCCAGGCGCGTCCCGACGTCGGTGAAGAAGCGAAGATGGCCGACATAGTCCTCGGCGTGCGGGTGGGGAGCGTGCTCATCGCAGATGGTACCAAGCGCCTGATTGGCCCTCGTCCTAAGGGCCCAAAGCATGGGAACATGCTCGCGCAATAGCGTCTGCCGGCGAAGCGCCTCTTCCCTGCTCTGCTGCGCGAAGGACTCGACACTGGCAACCCGCTGCTAGAGCGAGAGCATCTCGGCACGGGCGGAGGCCAGCTAGGCCTGCACTGAGATCAGGGCGGCTGCGGCAGCTCTCTCGCGCTGTTCCGCCTCAGCCAGCCCTGACTTGAGGGCAGCGGTCCTGCCCACAGCTTCGGCTTCCACGAGCTTCAGCTTCAGGTCATGCCTGCCAGCCAGGTCCGTGCGAGCCTCGGCTACCTTGTGGTCGAACTCCTCCTGAGCCCTGACCTCACGCGCGCCGACAACATCCTTTGCTTGGGCAACTTGGTGCTCCCTCGTCTCCAACCGCTCGAGCTCGAGGCTGCGCTCCGTGGCCTCCAGCAACAGTGCCTCCTCGCGCCTCGAGATCTCCTCCTCGTCGGACGGTGCACCCTCATCGATGCCAACGCGGCTTTGCACCTCCACCTGCTGCTCCAAGGAGGCGTTCAAGGCCTGGAGCTCCCGCCTGTGCTCCTCGGCGGCCGCGCGGCGATGGTCTGCCTCCCTGGCCTCCTCCAAGGCTCGGGCGCTGGCCTCGCGCGAGGTTGCCAGGGATGCCTCGGCCTTCGCATTGGTGTACTCACGCTGGAGGCGTCCGAGGTTGATGGCCACCTTCAGTTGATGCCACTCCTCCACCAGCCAGAGACCCTCGGCTTCAAGGCGAGCGCCAACATCCACGAGTTCTCCGCCGAGTCAGCTCAGCGCGCCCATCGCCTCCTGGAAGAGCTCATGGCGGACGACACCCCGCTCGTGCGCGAACTTGAGCACGCGACCAGGTCCATCCTCCGAGACAGGGGTTGCCGAAGGAATCTGAAGCGGCTCGTTCCCTCCCAGCAGGGGGCTGGCGCTTCCCCAGTCGCCGTCCGGGCCTCGGCGGGGGCCCGGATGGGTGGGGGCTCGTTGCTTGAAGAAGAAGCCAGGATCGAGGTCATCCAGCCGCCGTCCATGACCAGGGGTGGAGCCCTTGGCACACCTCCCGTGCTCCAGACCGAGCCGTGGAGGAAGGGCAGCAGGAGCACAGGATCAAGGCGCCAGGCCGGCACGCCCACCTCTCCCACCGGTCTCGCGCCGAGCGCGGCAGGCTGGCGTGAGGCACTCAGAGTCAACGGATGGTGCGGGGTAGGAGGAGGTTGCTCTTCGGAAGATTTCGTCATCCTGCCGAAAGGGGGCCTGAGAAACCATGATTAGGGGGGAAGATGGCACCCAAGAGACTACAAGGATAAGGTACTCACTCGTCCACGGCAATATACTTCCTCTGCTTCAATGGCCGGAGGGCATCACCACTGCAGCTTGGAGACCCCTTCCTCTTGCGGAGCGCATCGAAGTCCAGGCGGAGCTGGCTGAACCCTTGGACGCGGCCACCAGCGCTTGGCGCGGCTGGTGAGGCTCCTGAGGGGACGACCTCGGGAGTGCTGGGCTGAGGGGAGCCCTCGGGCTCCGCCTCATGGTGACATGTCGGGGCCTCGGGGGCTTCGGCCTTAGGAGCAGTGGATCGAGTCGCCCCCTCAACCGTCACCTCAGGGCAGGGGTCGTGAGCCCCAGGGGATGGCGCCTCGGGAGCCTCGAGCGGTGTTGGCGCCGCAGCAGCCGCATCTCCAACCCTGGGCAGCGCTTGCCCCCCCTGCGCCCACTCTTGGGGTGAGCTCGACGCTGGTGGTGGGGAGGGGAAACACGGAGACAGGGTTCTCGTGAGGCCCATCAAGGCCGGCCGGACGCAGCCCCCACTCATCGAAAGGGCGCATCTGCTTCGAGAACTCCACCCTGTTTGAGCAGCAGTACAAAAGACAACCTTCCTACGGCATGTCGGCTGGTGAAGGGTCGCTTGTCAGGACCTCGAGCACCGTTCGTCGTGCCTCAAGGGGAAGCCCGGGCTCATGGAGCCTCATACGGTCCGTACTACCGGACAAGGCCCACATCGGTCGGGAATGGCGTTGGAGTGGAGCGACGCGGCGCCGGATGAACTCCTTCATCACCATGGGCGCGGTTATGCCAAGATCCTTCAGCCTCTTCAACCGGAGCCAGGCGAAGGCAAGGCGTGGGTCAGCGAGCCTCTCGTGGCCCCAGCCGGAGCTGGGGACGGCGGGCGCCGATGGAGGCGAGAGCAGGGGCCTGAGCACGCCAACGTCCACAAACACCCACCGTGTCCGAAACCCGCTTGCAGACGGCGGGAACTCAAAGTCAATCCCCGAGCCGGCCGTCGCTGCCACGGCCTGGAAGCTCAGGCACCCCGAGCATTGCCGAGGATCGGTCAGGTGCAGGGAGAAGAAATGGCGTAGGAGGGCCACGGAAGGAGCAATGCCCACCATGGCCTCGCAGACGAAGGCAAAGACGGCAAGAAGGGCGACGGATTGGGGATCTAGGTGCAGCATATGGATCTGATAGTGGGAAAGCACGGCGTTGAAGAAGGTGGAGAAAGGAGGAACCAGGCTGGCCCACATGGCATCAATGAAGAATTGGACCTCGGTGGCTATCCTATCAACAGAAGCTCGGGATGCAGGCCAGGCCACCGTCCCCCCTGCATTCGTTGAAGCCGGTGGCGAGCGCCGGGCGTACCTTGTCCATGGCTTCCTGGTTGAGCACCAACGATTGACCGACGGCAGGCTCAATGGCCGGAGGTGGTCTGGCTGAGGACTGGGACTTCTTCTTCCCCTTCTCCGTTCGGTTCGGCGCCATGGCGACGGGGAGGGCCGAGCTAGGGTCGGATTGGGAGAAGAAGTTGTGTTTTGAGAAGGCGGAGGAGTTGGGGGAGTGCGTCGCCAGCAATGAGAGAATAACTGTGTAGGACGCTGTGGCCGCCTAGCCAGGTGGATATCAAGGCTGCGTGGGGAAGCGGGGCCGCCCACGTCCCATCAATCGCCACGCGTCAACCGAGGCCGTAGGAAGTTGGGGCCCATGGCGCTCCGCACTTGCCCCTTGGCTTCGCCTCGAAGCCAAGTCCGAGCACGCCTTGGGCCCGGGGGCTACTGTCAGCGTCCTAGGAACGGGGGTCCCCAGACTTGCCTGCCTACGGCCCACGGCATGGCTCCACCAGCGGCCTTATACAGCCCATCTTCATCAGCGAACACTCAAGACCCTCGCGAGGGGCCAAGCCACGCGAGGCAAACGACACAAGACCTCCTCGGGGGCGGCCTCACCAGGCTGGCTCGCGAGGGGCGAAGAGATCAAGGCCAGGGGCACCTTGTGAGGTCCCTGTGATGCAAGCCATGACGACCAAGGCCAGGCGGGTGCCAGCGCGCGCAGTGTACTCGTTTCCTCTTTGGTGCTAAAGAGGCAAGCGCAGGCGAGGAGTCCCGAGGCATCAGGCAAAGGTTTCCATATCGGTGCAACAAGACCAAGACCAGCAGGACGGCAGGATGGAGGTCACCGTGGAGCCCAGGATGGCGTCACCACCAGAGCCTTTGGCAGGCGAAGACCACCTTTAGTCAGGATAACTTGTACTGGTTGTCTCCCTTCAAATTTGGCCGTTGTTGGATCCCTTCCCGCCTCTATTTGGGAAGAGGACCAGGGCCTCTATAAATAGGACTAGCCACCACAGTAGGAGGCAACTGAGCTCGGACCATTGAGATCACCCTCAACCACACAAGCTCACCGAGCTCAAGGACACCTCTCCTCAGGAGGCTGTTCTTCCCTTCTACCTGTTCATCCTCAGCCCAAGAGGCAATCCACCACACCACACTGGAGTAGGGTATTACACCACATCGGTGGCCCGAACTAGTATAAACCCCGTGTCCATTGTTCTGCGAGTTCAACGTGCCGAGCTTTGAGATTGCAGTGAGGGCGTGAGCTAGGGGGAGGAGAGATCTTTGTGCGCACCCCTGAGTTCGAACCTCAAGGGTTTTTGCTGGAACCCGAAATCCGACAGCGGAATCTACCTTCGAGACCTTGAATGCCAAATGGATCCTGCAATCTGACGGAATAATTTGGGTCAGTCGATTCTTGTGAGCCGTTGGATGCAACATGGACGACCAGAAGGGCTTCTTCAACATCCGTAATTGATGCACTATTCATCTTCTCTCTCAGGCATCGAGCCGCCAGCCCACCACATGCCTAACCGCCTGCCGCCGCCACCCCACCCTCGCCTGAACCGTCTGACACCGCCATGCTTCCCCCCAACCCCCGCCATCCGTTTAACCCCGGGCACTATCCATTTTTCCGGTGAACTGCATTCCACACCCAACACTCATCAGATAGATCATGGGCACCCTGCCACCCTAATATAGATACTGGGTAGCTTCTCTGTCGTCTTCTTCCTTTGCTCCGTCGAACTTCTTTCACAAATCGACTGACACAAATTATACTACTAGTACGTATTAAGTACAATAGGAACGCGAAGATACGAGCAGTAGTACCAACTACAAGAAGAACAGTAGTAAGACATACTAGTACTACTGTACGTACTGAAGAGTTCCAATAACAAGAAAGAACATAAACATAGTTCTGCTGGGGGCTCAGCACAACACGCCCCTGAAATAAAACTAAGAAACTAGTCCGCTTGACACTGCAGTAGAACCAGCATGAGCGACGGCACTGCCACCTTACTCGGAGTCCGAGTCCACATCCTCGACTTCGTCCTCGTCCCTCTTCCTCTTCGCCGACACTTCTTTGCTTGAACCGGACACTGGGCTCTGCTTCTTCATCCAACCCTTGTAGATATTTAAACAAAGGTAGGCATCCGTTGCTGCGTACAGGATGTGATCTTCATCTATCGTCTTTGACTCCCATGCACGATGAAACTCGTGGTGAGGTTTCTTCAGTTGAGCGTATGAAGGATCAATCATGGCTACTGCCAGGGTCAGCATTGAAGGCTGAGAGGAGGACACCAGGCTTTCCTTCTGGAGATCGAAGGGTTAGCCTACAATGAGGCCTATCCGACCCAGGACTATCATGTCGTTCATGAAGTCTACAGTAATGAATTTCACTCTTTTGTCCTTGAGGAAGAACTCAAATTCCTGGCACCTAACGTCGGCATGGCATATGTGGTAGGCCAAGCACACGTTATGTACGCAAACCTGGATCACGGCGGGCTTCTTCTTCTCTGCCTCCTTTAGAAGCTTCTCGCTTTCCAGGACTGCGGTGTACTCAACATCTAGCCCAGCGACCCACTCATCCTTTGAACTTTGGAACATGCGTAGGAAGCGAGCAAGGCATGCTTTCACCATCGCGGATCTACGGGTGTAGATGATGATGAACTCATTGCCGGTGATGGTTCTAACCTGGTACTTAGCGGCGATCATGGAGATTTGGGAGGCCATGGATTTTGGAGGCGGATTAGGAGAAGTTGAACTGGTGTAATGTGAAAGGACAGGACGACTGGGAACGAACTATTGTAAGGTAGAAGACGGGGTCGAGTAGGGCGTTCGAAGGGCGTGGGGTGGTTGGCTTGCCTGGTGGATAAACGGCTGCATGCCCCAAAGAGTTCTCGAGTACTATGCGGGACCCACTAGATGTCATGTCTATTAGACCCATATCATAGGCCTAACGGTATAGCTTCTGCGTGTTTGCACGCCATGCCGGCGCGTGGATGTAACTTCACTTAATTCCGTCAACCTTCACGCCTCCCACGACCTTCCCCTCCCTCGCGCGGTCGCGCCCTTTGAGACTTCGGACAACTATAAGTGAGCAACTTTTTTGCCTACTCCGCATGCATGATACTCCCTCTGGTCCTTTTTACTCCGCGTAAGATTTGTGTCAAGTCAAAGTTTGCAAAGTTTTTGACAAAATTTATACTAAAAATATCAATATCTACAATACCAAGTATATATTTTATGAAACTACATTTCATAATGAGTATAAAAATATTGATTTGACATTGTGAATGTTGATACATTTTTCTATAAGTTTGGTCAAAGTAGAGGTACATTGACTTCAGACAAAACTTATATGCATGATGCAGACTAGTTCCTTCGTCCAGGTGCGTGCCATGTCCTAAATAGTCATCACAACAAGGTTAGCTATTAGAGTACTACTACTACCTCCCTTCTAGTTTAAAGGGCTCGATTCAAAATTTTCACCTACTCTTACCAAGATAGAGGCGGTGGAATAGTTTTTGTAGTCTGCAAAAGTACTCAATCAATGCTCTCGTTCTTCACAAACAAATGTATTCACTAATGCATTATCGCATTGCATGCATGAATGAACACTAGTAAATGACAACGACTTTTACATGCACTAGCAAGATGCCCGTGCGTTGCACGGAACATCAAGATGCATTTGTATGAGTAGTTTATCTTGTGGGAGAAAAGGATGAATGAGGGAAGGCCTTATCTGCAAATGTGGAGAGGAGTGCGGGTAAATTGTCATAGTTTCGGACGACCTATATTGTAGGATGGCAGGCACACCATCATCACAACCTCTTCTTTTTATAAGAGTAGAGAGCAGAGATTAGTTAATATTCTCTTTAGGCTACTCATAGTGGAAAGTATCATATACTAGTATCATGTGCATGATACTAGTGTATGATACGGAACTATGTTTATAGTGCCATGCATGACACAAAGTAGAATAGTATTTTAACATGATACGGTATCTATCTATGTTACTCTAACCCCCCCCCCCCTCTCTTGTTTAATTCTTCGCCACATCAGCATGTTTGCTATTCCCGTGTGCATGATACCAGCTAAGATACCACATTGTACCACCACTATGGCCAGCCTTAATCATCGCATGCAATAATCTAGTGCACCTTGAAATCAGAACATGTGTGGGCCCTGTATGTTTTTAATGACTTGAGACTATACCTAGCCCGGCATGCAAGATGACTTATTATGCACTGTTCCCCATACCTGCCGGAAGCACGTTTGTCTCCAAATCTTTTCCTCTCCATGTGTGAAAACAAACTGCCTGCTTGACTCTCCTTCTCCCTCTGGCAATCCCACCACTCCACCCCATGTGGAAAAAATATGCATGCATGACTCTCCTTCCCCCGCGCTCGTCCAATCCGTTGTGACCAGCAACATTTCCACCCCTTCCCTCCCCCGTAATCTACTCCAACAAATATGCCCACGTAGTTGTTACGTTAATCACGCAACATATCTTATGGGACGCCGCTTCAGTTACTTAACTGCAGGTGCATTGGGTCACTGACATGTGGGCCCAACAGGCATCTGGCCCACATGTTAGTGACGCAACTACACCTGCAGTTAAGTCACTGAAGCTTAGTCCATATCTGACGTAGGTGTGCCATTGCTCACTACAAATACTACACCTCCCACGGCATTCGGAAGAGCGCTCATGGTCATCGCTATATCCTCCCCCTCCCTCTCACATCGACCACCATGGAATCGCCCCTCCCAAGCCCTACGTGCCCCTCGTTGCACCGTGCGGACGGTCACGCATCGCCATTCCGTTACTCTCCGCCACTAGTCGAGGAGGACGTGTCGGCGTTCCCAGTCTCGCCAGCACGCGCGTCGGAGGATGCATCGGCTCCCCGCTACGAGGAGAATGTCGCGTCGCCCGCCAAGCCCCCCTCCCCCCCCCCAGCCTTGAGGAGCTTTGGAAAGAAATGGATGTCGCCTTGTAGGAGGCTTTGCCTCCGGCAGAGCATGCCAAAATAGAGGCTGAGAAGAAGGTCGAGGAAGAGAACCGCGCCGCGAGGCATGCTGCCTGGCAGGCCTATGTCAGATCTGAGAGAGTCAGGCAATTGGCTCTTTGGCAGAAGGCTCGTGCAAGGGCCGTGAGGGTGGCGGAGGACGCCCGTGCCAAAGCCCTGAGTGCAGTCGGGCCCAAGCGCCACATCTACGCTTGGCGGTACATGACAGGGTGCATGCTTCCAGCGAGGAGGAGTACCTGTTGGCGCCGGATCACTACACCGGTGAGACCGCGCTCACCCGCCGGCAAGCCGCCAATCAGCACCTCGCGAGTTGCGAGGCTGAGGAAGAGGTGTTATGTCGGCGCGCTGGGAAACGGCCACGCACCAGGGCACTCGTGGTGCGCCGCAAGCGCTCCTGCGAGCGCCGTGGCTTTTATTAGGAATAATTTAGTTTCATAAGGCAATCTCATTAGTTTTGGGATGCAAATCATAAATCCCGAACGTTCGGCAGTTATTAGCGTCCTTAATTAAGTATGTAAAAGGAAAAGTTTGAAAACCTTGTGTATCCATACGCATTTTGTAAGTACGTGCATACAACACAAACTTTATTATATATCGCACTACACATCTCTCTATATATGCTTGCAGACTGTGCTACTACTATTACTTATGTACGTGCAAATGCATGTTTTAACATTACGATGCGGTTTTTGTAAAAGTAGAAAAACAACACTAGTCAAGCTTGTGAAATGATTCAATGCAAAAGAAATGCAAAAGTGCTCGTTTGATTGTTTACTTTTAGCTTCCTTCTATGTGGTTATTTCTCTATCGTACATTGTACGGAGTATCTCACTGGTCGGGAAGGCATGTAAATTCCCAAACCGCTTCCTACACCCTGTATCGAATTTTTTGCCTAACAAGTTGTGTTGTGCAATTGGAATTCCAACTTGAGTACTGCTACTAGGAGTACTAAGGGCCAGTTCTTTTAGGCTTCTAGATTAGTAATCCCATAACTACTACCTCCGACCTGGTTTATGGGTCCCCATTGTAATCTGTGTCAAATTTTGACCATAAATTTAACTAATGAAATGTTTATGCATGTCACATGCACTAACATTTTATCAGTTAAATCTTTGGTCAAAATTTAGCACAAATTACAATGGTGACTAATAAACCAGGACGGAGGTAGTAGTTTAGAAGCCCAAATAAATGAGTGAGGCGCCTTATGTTACACTCCACTGTGACTAGTCTTATGGGAAAAGCTGGGGAAGAGACGGCTTATTTTTTAAGCCGCCAAAAGAACTGGCCCTAGGAGTAGTAGGTAGGGATACTAGGAGTAGTAGCTAGGGATCGAGTGTGCGAGATGAACCGAACAAAGTAAATGCAGAGAGATGAAATGCAAAAAAGACGGAGGGATGTGATGGTTGCTTGTCTGTTTATTTTACCAGGCCACTTATTACTGGGAGTGGTGGGTTTTGTGATATGACGGCTTTACTGCTGTGCCACGAGCGGGGTGAGACTCCCGTGCAGCGCCGCCCTCTACACTAGTACTACCTCGGTCGTGGTTTATTAGTCCCCCATTGAATTTTATTGAAGATTTAACTGACAAAATGTTAGTGCATGTCAACAAAAACTATATCGTTGGATTCGTATTTGAACATAGTTTTCAACTATATAATTTTTGGTGACATGCATGAGCATTTATCGTACTATATATAATGTTAGTTAAATTTATGGTCGTACTAATATATAGTAAGGTGCCCGTGCGTTGCACGGAACAGTGAAATGCATTGATCGGGGAGTTGTTTATTTTGACAAAGTATGTGGGGGTCATCTCATGTGTAACGAGTATCGATAGGTTTCTTCGGATATTATTTCTTCTCTAGAGCTCACAAACATCCGGGTGAAATAGATAAAAAATATCTTTTGCAAACAAAAGCGTTCAATTGTTCAACCTGCATCCAAAACTTGTGAAGAAATAACACTAATTGTGCTTTGCAGGAAATGGTCTTTAAGAATTAGTTTTTGAGTATCGATTTTGTTTATTTTTTCTAGACCGCCATGAATGTACTCCCTCCGTCTAGGTGAATAGGTCATCTTAAGTTGTGCACCGTGACCAAGAATGAGGGGAAAACGAGAGAACTTAATGTTTATTTGCTAATTAATAGCATTGCGTGCAATGAAACCACTGCATGTCGTGTTTGGTAGTCTTGAGTCATTGAAAACATGCACGCCCCACATCTCTTATTGGTAGATATGTCAAGAAACAAGAAACGAGGTGGGAGTTAATGCACTGCGCCTAAGTGTTTTGGGATTATTTGGTTTTTATAAGGTGACTTAGAGCGAGTACAATAAGGTACAGTCAGCAGGCTGTAAGAAGTAAAGTAATATTTCTAATGCTTAGTTGGAGCAGAGAGGATAGGAGAGAGAATGTTAAGCGGGCTCCATGCAAGAGCCAGCTGCAGCACGTGCTCCTAGGCACTATGTGAGAGTGGAAAGTGGGCCATGTATTAATAAAGTAGCACATACTTATAGCTAATTGTTATACACGTTGGCTACAGATGACATGTCACTTTCTCATAGTCAACAGTTGGCTATACTATTAAGTACTAACCATGCTCTTATACACCTAGACGGAGGGATTAAATTAGGATGACTTGGAAGGGGGCAGAGGAGATGTAAGAAATGGTTCATCATAAGTCTTTCACCAGTACTGTAGTAAAAATTCTCAATTAATCTCATAAATGGCAAGCAAGAACTCTAATGGAGCAAAAGCATAGATGGAAGATTCTAGACTAAACCATAAATGGATACACTTTTATTCAAGCGCGATACTCTAATAGAGCAAGATCATGCATGGAAGGTTCTATACTATATAAATAAGAAGTCTCCACATGCTTAGACAGCGGATTACATTGAGCGAAGACTAATGATCAACATTTAACTTGGTAATGCATATGTCGAGGTGAACCTCCTTGGAGTCCCCGTGCACCATCTTGGGGTGAAAATCATACCATGCGTCTTCCATGTCCACATCGCCGGGAACGGAGCAGCTCGGCACAGTCCCAGTCAGCGTGATGGAGGCGGTGTGAGCGCCCATGTACCTCTGAGGGGTAGTAACAATGAGGACGCACTCGTACACCGGCCTCGTGTCAGCGTCAGCGGCGTTGCCCGTGATGCACACTACAGAGACGGGGCGGTGGCCTGCGCGGGACTTGCCGGTGCCCACAGCCAAGAGGAAGACGCTTTCGTCCTCCTCCGCGACTAGCAGGCGGCGGTGATCCTCCAGCGACTCTGGCACGGTGAACGAGTAGCACATCTCGTACTTGATGTTCATCGTCGCGGGCCAGTAGTGATCGATGGACGATGCCGTGAGGTGATGCACGTGGCTCGTTGGCGAGCCCTCAAACGGCAGCGTGCACTCATAGCAGTAGCAGGGCGCGTGCGCGCATCTGGAACTATGCTCTGCCAGCAAGTGCTGGTCGACGTACCTCTCGCAGCTGAAACTCTTGTAGACGCAGGGCACCTTGGAGGCATCGACCAGTCCTTCCATGAAATGGGAGTGGCTATAGGGGACATTGCGCCTGTTGAATACATGAGCAAGTTACTACGAGATTTAATCCGAACAAGCACAAAATAAATCATGACGGCTATAACAAAGATTAAACTAATCATGTGGACTAGCATAGTAGATGAACAGATCGAATCTAGGACACAGACTAGAAACATGAATTCTACCACGATTTCGAACAGGAAGGGTAGAAACACATACGGTGCAACGGGAGCAGCACCGTTGGCGTTGAGGTTGTCGCCCATGTCGTTGAGGAAGATGTTGCCGAGGTCGGGGAAGAAGTCATCGTCGTTGAAGTCGTTGCTGCCAGCAGTCGCGCGAGTGTGCTCCCCAAATTCCAACAGCGCCCGCCGAATGGAGCGCAGGAGGGAGTGGCTGCAGGGGACGTTGCGGCCGCTGAATGGAGCGCAGGAGTAGCACATGAAGCAGTAGATGGTGCTCCTCCCTAGTCTCTATCTCTACTCTTATCTCTACTCTTATAAAAAACCGAGTTGGTGATGATGGTGTGGCTGCCATCTTGTAATATAGACTGTCCGATCTATATCTGACGGATAGAAAGCAAACTATGACAACTTTACAAAATATACCCATACCTCTCTCCATATTTACAGATAAGGCCTTGCCTCGTTCATCCTTATCTCCCACAACCTCATTTCTGAGCAATTAAAAAAGCAAGTCTTTGGAACAATCTGGCATGGTGGCCGCTGCCGGCGCCGTCCATCTCCATGCCTTCGCCCAGTTCGACCACCAGTCACCACCACGCCCCACTCCTCCTTACCTTATCTCTCATCTTTCTCGAGATATCATTTTTTGGATGAAATTCTCGAAATACCATTTTTCCGATAAAATTCTCGAGATATCATTAGTTTTTACACGTGGGATTACTCCTGCATGGGTCAATCACAACAGGTGTTTTGTAAAAAAATGCATCTTGATGTTCCGTGCAATGCACGGGCATCTTGCTAGTTTGCATATAATTCCAAACACCACGTAGACACGGTCCTTGACCATTTTACAACTATGTTAGTATCATTGTTAGTGGTCAGCCGGTGCAAGTTATAGCCCCGGGTGTTTTAACCTTTTTTTTAGTAATGATATCTGGCGATTGTTCACCACGAGCTCAATCCTGGCGAATCCCACATAACCATCAGATTTCCATCCGACGGTGGCCTGTTTTTAAGCCATAGTATTTGACAAAACCACCACCCTTACATACGTACTGTAACTGTGACGCGGGCATTTGCAACTGCCGTGTCTCCCAGCGAACGTTTGCTGGGGATTGGAGTTAGCACCGATGGCGGTTCGTAGTCGTTCCACGCTCGGGCATTGAAGTTTGTAACTATTTTAGATTAGAATATACTACTCCTCCTGTGCTAGTAGTAGAGCAGAGTCCTACTCCACTATATGCAAACTAGGGCATAGTAGTAGGTACTATAGGGAGTACTATTACTGTGATCACTCAAGCAAGTTGTATGGCATCGATATGACCCTATGCTGCTGGTATGTGTCTCGTAAGTCAAGCGGCGTGTTGTAGTCATCATCACCTGTCCACTTCTGGCAGCACATATTCGCTTCTCCATCTTTGTCCACACATAATCGTCCAATCTAACATCCCCGCTAAGGCGCCTCCCCCTCTTACGAAACCCAAGCACTAACAATGGCAGAACCGAGCAGCGTCCGCCGAAAGAGTGGCTGGAATTTGCTCCCCACAGAGGTAATCAAGCTCATTGTTTCGCCTGTGGACAATCTCAGTACCATGCCGCTCGCCGCGTGCTCGTCGGGGTTGTACCGTTTACCCAAAGCCCTCAAGCCGGAGCTTTTTAAGCCAGCTCCTTGCTTGCTGATGCCGCCTGATCTTCAGAAACGGCGTGTCATGCAGCATAACGATTGTAGGGTGGCGAGCATCAACCCCCTTGACTGCGATCCGATCCCCGTCACTCTCAACTACATTAACGGTATGTACTGGGTCGGCATGAACACGTCTTGGATGGTACTCGTCAATGGTCGCGGCAGCTGGATGCTCGTGGAGGTCTACACACGGCGATTGATCCCCCTTCCTTCGATTAACATTGCACTGCTTTGGCACCGCGTCCCAGAATACTCGGAATCTTACAGTAGCCAACATGATACCATGTTTGATTTGCTCAAGGTTGCAATCTGCCAAGTGCCCACAAGGTTTGTGAATTATAAAGACTTCAGGCTAATTGTGTTCTTCAACCGCGGTCTCACCTATCTGACAGGTCACTGCGATAAGTGGATAAATCTGCACATCCATCGCAGGATCATACATCCTCCATGGTTCTCTGATGCCATTGAACACAAGGGCTTCATTTACGCTGTCGACTCCTTCTATGGCTGGACATATTGCTGGCCTACTCCAGTCATCGCTACAAACAGCTATTACAGTAGTAGGTTACTTTCCTATGATATCATGATGGCTTGCTTATATTACTGTCAACATTTACTGAAAAAATATTCATGCTCATAACATGTTGTTCTTAAGACTGACTACAGTAAGAGCCCTTTTTTATTAGACTCCAACTTGATATGATGTTGTAGGCCGCCTGGTGTCCCTACCCTTCCTAATCCCAGAACCTTTCAAAGAAAAGTGGCATGGCATTTGCAGGTGGTTCCTGGCTCGATCAGACGACGGCGAACGATTGATGATCGTTCGCACGTACCGGACGTGTTGTTTCACGGAATACAATCACAGTCACTGCAAGGTCTTTGAGCAGGATCCCAGCTTCTCTGGGCCTTCAGGAATTTTTGACAGGAGGCTGGTAAGTAGCCTTGGTACACGCTCTCTGTTTCTCGGACTGAATTATCCGATTAACCAGGAGATAACCGACGGCAAGGATCGTGATGGCAGCGCAGTTTCGTTCATCAGGCAAAACTGTGTGTACACAGCGTACCAGCATGCGTCTCTCCATGCACCATACCCTGATATGTGCCACCATGCTCTGCAGCCCAAAGTAGGAGAGAGGGTCGCAAGTATCAGACTTCGACCTGCTGGCTGGAGTTTTCCCCGTCAGGCACCCATCTGGTTCAAGCTGTCAGCCAATCTCCACAGCTTAATAAATAGTAACGTCTAACTGGGCCAGTTAGTTAGATGCGTACACTTGGTGTAGTAGGATCTTTATTTAGTTTGATGCATACACTTGTTCTTTTTTGGTAGCCCTTTTGTAATGATGGTTGATGTTTGGTTTGGAAGAGAGAGTTGTGTCTTTACTCTTCTGGCCTGCTTACTGCTTCTGTTGCACCCCCAGCCCTGGTTGCTGCTGCTGTTTTCAATGTACAATCAGTAGTATATTTCGTCTGTTGGTTGAATAAATGTGTTGTTAGAACGACAAACACAATGTTTTGGAAGTCGTTGCACGGTCCGATCCTTTAGTGCCCATACCGTACGTAGCGCATATTATTTTTGGTACGGAACACATTTTCCACTTGTCCATAACATGCAGCCCACTGATGAAGGCCCAATAGAGGAGCCCATAATTACTGGAAGGGAGGCTCTCACATGAATCTGGCACAGGTACATGCTCATGGTCCCCTAAACATAAATAAATAAATAAATAAAGCTAAATGCTCATGCACTAGTTCTTTAAATTCACAATTTGAAAAGTCAAATTTTAACAGGAGGATATTATTTCCTATGATAGTGTCGTTACATTCAGTCGATATTATTCTTAGGCAAAGATAGCGACCAGTCTTCTTTCTCCCACCATTTTCTTCCTACAAACAGCGGACCCATGCAAATCATAGTCAACATCGTAAATAGTTTCCGTCCATTTTTATTTTTTGATAGGAATGCCCAACCCAGCCCAACACATTGGCGACACCACTTTATCCTCCGCCTTGGTGCGCTCGCCACGGCGCCGTCGTCCGGCCCTGTCAACATAGTGAATCGGGAGAGGACTGTAGTTGTGAGTATGACAGTACGGACCCACCAGGTCCACTCTCGAACACAAGCAAGCGCCTCTTTTACTACTCAAATGCATCCCTCGTTTTCTTACTCTAATCCACCCTGCTGATATCTGGGACCCACATCATTGTCAACGTATAGTCAATTAGCGACAGAATTGCACAAACTTTTTGAGGATTTGTTCGGAGGAGCAGGCTATGAACTGGGTTGTGCGGTCTTTGTGGCCCGTCTAACAACATGACCAGCCCAGCAGTTTTTTCTTTGGGAAAATAGGTAGTCCACTATTTCTTTTTGAAGAATACCCAAGCTAGGCCTATTTGTTTTCCCCGACTTACTGGCCTGCAAATCTTTCAAGACAAGGAGGGATGCATTCCGACCGGGGCAAAGAGTATGGTCAGTATATCTTAAAAGTAATATCAAAGGGGTTGCAAATTCCAAAAAAATTATAGCAAATGGGCAATTAGTTTCATTTTTTGTTTTTGTTCTTCACTGGTATTTTATATTTCATTGGATTTTAACATGACATAGTTCTAATTTATTTTTAAATTTGTTTTAGTATAGCTACTAATTTTTGGATTAAGAATATTTTGTTCCCAATAAAAATATGCAAAAAATTTAAATTTCGCACATTTTTTAGTTCAATTTTTTAACCCTCGCACTGACCAGAAAATGGGCAGCAATTCTAAAAATGGAAAATGGGCTGCAATAAATTCCATATGAATTAGCAAATGAGTAAAAATTATAAAAATAATAGCAAATGGGCTGTACAGGCCACATATTTCGAGGCTGCCTTGTTTACGCAAGGCTTTGTCAGTCAACACACGATTCTAGCAGCAGTGACTGTTGGATGTCCATCCAACGGCCGACGTGCTTTTTCAATCTCTGATCTTCCTGCTCCAGCCGCCTAAACCAGCATCGGCGGGACTGCCTGCTCCCTCCTCTTGTGGTCGGCTGTGATGCCGCGCAGGCTTCACCGGCCCACCCTACTCCCTCCGCTGGCCTGGCCATCCCTCTACCCACCCGCACCTCCTGTTATTCTCCGGTGACGGCAGCCTCACGCCGCAGCCGAACCAGTCAACCGTCATACTCTCCTCAGTGTGGGCATCCACTGTTATGTCTTCGCCGGCTCCAAGTCGTTCCATTCCTAGGCCTCACAGTCGTCCACCGCGTTGGTGCTCTAGGCGCGACGTGCTCAACATTCAACAAACGACAGCCATTGGAATAGGGATGTACGTGGAGAGGCTGACAGTAGGGACCCCCATGGTCCATGGCCGCACTCAATCAACTGCCTCCTTATTACGCGAAAAAAAATGATGGCTCCCACTGCCATCTGGGGCGCACCGGTTCGGCGGCTCTCCTATGGGCCTACTAAGTTGACGCATACGCAGGGCTTTGTTAACTTAGTCAACAAACGATTCTAGCAGTAGTGACCGTTGAATTTTAATCGAACGGTCCTGCTACTTCTTCAATCGCTGCTCTTCTTGCACCAGCCGGCCCAACCAGCGCCGGCGAGACCGCCAGCTCCTGCCTCCAGTGGCCAGCTGTGCTGCCACACAGGCCTCACCACCCCACCCTACTCCCACTGCTGGCCAGGCCATCCCTCTACTGTCTACTCACCCACAACCCGTGTTATTCTGCAGCGACGGCAGCCTCACACCGCAGCCGAACCAGTCAACCCTCGTACTCCTCTCCGCGTGGGCATCAACTGCCGCGTCTTCCCCGGCTCTGCGTCATCCCCGGCTCCGCGTCGTCCCCTTCCAGGCCTCGCCATCGTCCACCGCCTTGGTGCTCTGGGCGCGGCGTGGTCAAGGAATGACTTCCATCAGAAGAGGACTGAACGTGGAGAGGTTGATAGCTAGGTCCACGGCCGCAGCAAGGAAGTGCAACCTTATTACGCGTACAATAATTATTCCTCCACCTGACAGCGGGGGCCCACCGGAAGGGACTCTGTATTTTGCGAAAAAAATGTTTCCCCCTGACAGTTTGGACCTACCAACTTCATCTTCCCACGCAAGGAAGTGCCTCCATATTAGGCGCGAAAAAATGAATCCTCCCCCTGACAGCTCGGACCCACCATCAATAACTTCGCACGCAAGGAAGTGCCTCCTTATCATCCCTGACAGCCGGGGCGCACCTGGTCAAAGCGTACGTAGCGTTGTCATTCTGGTCGCGAACGTATATGTACATACTGGTCGATCGGTCTCTCTGCAACGATGAACCGTGGCCGAGCAAGTAGCGGCACGTGTAGTAGTAGAGCCCCCAGCGTAGCAGTTCAGGCAGTCCAGTAAAAACCGTGTACACCTACGTACAGCCAGATGCCAAAATATTCCTCCACGTACGTACATACGGGCGGGGTCTCGAACGCGTACTCACGCATATGTACAGCCAGGGCTCATGTACATGGAGAGGCAACGGACGGCAGCAACGGCGTCCTGTTCATCGGAAGCCAACTGGCTGGGCCGGAACGAAGAAACTGCGTCGTCATGTTCGTCGGGAAGCAACGGAATGCGTCGTGTTCATCGGGAGCCAACCGGCTTGGACGGAACAGCCGAAACGAGGCCTGGCGTACCGCGGAATGGAGGAAACGGCCTTGTGTTCGACCGCCTACGGTCGAAACTGGATCCTGTTCACCGGAAGGGGTGTGGCATACCGTAAAACGGAGGAAACGGACTTCTCTTCGACCTCCTACGGTCTAAACAGGGTCCTGTTGATCAGGAGGGGTGTGGCGTACCGCAAAACGGAGGAAACAGACTTCTCTTCTACCTCCTACGGTCGAAATGGGGTCCTGTTCATCTGGAGGGGTGTGGCATACCGCAAAACGGGACTCCACGTGCTACTGTTCGTCAACCGTCTACTGCCTCGCTCCAGCCTCCACGGGCTACTGTTCATCCACCATCGACCTCCTCCAGCCTCCACCTGTGACTGTTCATCCACGGCATCTCCCTCCTGCCTCCACCAGCTACTGTTCATCCACGGGCTCCTGTTCATCCAGCCTCCACCGCTCCTCCACCGGCTACTGTTCTACCAGCCCTCTCCACGGGGTCCTGTTCAACCACGCCTCCACGGTCTACTATTCATCCAGCCCTACACCGGCTACTGTTCAACCAGCCATCCACCTGCTACTGTTCATCCAGCCCTCCATGGGGTCCTATTCATCCACCCTCAACCGGCTCGATCGGGGTCCTGTTCATCCAGTGGCAACGGCCTCTACTACCACGGGGTCCTGTTCATCCAACCCCCACTGGGAACTGTTCATCCAACCCCCAACAACGCTCACTGTTCATCAAGAGGCAGCAGGTTCGATCAGCTTCAGTTAGCAGCAGTAGCGAAGGAATCGCTCGATCGGGTTTAGTTAACAGCCAGATCGATCGATCGCTCGGGTTCAGTAACGCGTAGCCTGCAGTGCAATTGCTTGGGTACACCAGGCGAACGCCTCGCTCGGGTTCAGTTAGAGCCCAACGCCTCGCACCCACGCGCGTACGTGTATGAGAGAAACGCGCATCGCTCGGCCCCGACCACCCACCGTAACCGGGAACTCCCCGATATTTTCCTCGCCCTTGCTTCTACCACGGTTTTTCCGTCATGGACGGCCCAAAGAATGTCATGCATCTACGTCTCCGGCCCGCCCAGGACGAAAAACCCATTTCTGTCATGATTTTTTGTCATAGAAGTAGGAGCCCGCCACATCTATGATGATACCGGGTTTTGTCACAATTATCGTCATAGAAGTGTCATAAGCATGACACACAAAAATTCGTTCGGCCCAAAATGTCACGGATGTGTCTTTTTTTTGTAGTGCATCCACGAAAACACTTTTCCACCGTCGCAACCTTCTGTACCCGTGAGATCCCATCTAGGGACCTTTTCCGGCACCCTACCGGAGGGGGATTCGATCACGGAGGGCTTCTACATCAACTCTATTGCCCTTCTGATGAAGCGTGAGTAGTTTACCATAGACCTATGGGTCCATAGCTAGTAGCTAGATGGCTTCTTCTCTCTCTTTGATTCTCAATACCATGTTCTCCTCGATGTTCTTGGAGATCTATTCGATGTAATACTTTTTTGCGGTGTGTTTGCTGAGATCCGATGAATATTGTGGATTTATGATCAGCTTATCTATGAATATTATTTGAATCTTCTCTGAATTCTTATACGCATGATTTGATATCTTTGTAATTCTCTTCGAACTATCGGTTTGGTTTGGCCAACTAGATTGGTTTTTCTTGCAATGGGAGAAGTGCTTAGCTTTGGGTTCAACCTTGCGGTGTCCTTTCCCAGTGACAGTAGGGGCAGCAAGGCACGTATTGTATTGTTGCCATCGAGGATAAAAAGATGGGGTTTTCATCATACTGCTTGAGTTAATTCCTCTACATCATGTCATCTTGCTTAATGTGTTACTCCTTTCTTTATGAACTTAATACTCTAGATGCATGCTGGATAGCGGTTTATGTGTGGAGTAATAGTAGTAGATGCAGAATCATTTCGGTCTACTTGACACGGAGGTGATGCCTATATTCATAATCATTGCCTTAGATATGGTCATAACTTTGCGCTTTTCTATCAATTACTCGACAGTAATTTGTTCACCCACCGTATTATTTTCTATCTTGGGAGAAGCCTCTAGTGAAACCTATGGCCCCCGGGTCTATTTTCCATCATATAAGTTTCCGATCTACAATATTAGTTTCCGATTTACTATTCTTGCAATCTTTTACTTTTCGATCTATAAACCCAAAATACCAAAAATATTTACTTTACCATTTATCTGTCTCTATCAGATCTCACTTTTGCAAGTAACCGTGAAGGGACTGACAACCCCTTTATCGCGGTGGGTGCAAGTTGTTTGATTGTTTGTGCAGGTTTTCGGTGACTTGTGCGTTGTCTCCTACTGGATTGATACCTTGGTTCTCGAACTGAGGGAAATACTTATCTCTACTTTGCTGCATCACCCTTTAACCAACGCAAGCTCAAGAAGTAGCAGTATTCTCTGCAAGCACTGAAATTACCGGCAACATATAGTTTTGTGATAAGATAATTCGTAACCGGTAACAAGTAACAAGTGTAACAAAGGTGTAGCAAGGTGGCCCAATCCTTTTTGTAGCAGCGGACAAGCCTGGACGAACTCTTATATAAAGCAAAGCGCTCCCGAGGACACATGGGAATTATTGTCAAGCTAGTCATCATGTTCATATGATTTGCGTTCGTTACTTTGATAATTTGATATGTGGGTGGACCGGTGCTTGGGTGCTGCCCTTACATGGACAAGCCTCCCACTTATGATTAACCCCTCTCGCAAGCATCCGCAACTACGAAAGGATAATTAAGATAAATCTAACCATAGCATGAAACATGTGGATCCAAATCAGCCCCTTACGAAGCAACACATAAACTAGGGTTCAAACTTCTGTCACTCTAGCAACCCATCATCTACTTATTACTTCCCAATGCCTTCCCCTAGGCCCAAACAATGGTGAAGTGTCATGTAGTCAACGTTCACATAACACCACTAGAGGAAAGAAAACATACATCTCATCAAAATATCGAACGAATACCAAATTCACATGATTACTTATAACAAGACTTCTCTCATGTCCTCAGGAACAAAAGTAACTACTCACAAAGCATATTCATGTTCATAATCAGAGGAGTAATAAATATGATTAAGAATCTGAACATATGATTTTCCACCGAATAAACCAACTAACATCAACTACAAGGGGTCATCAACACTACTAGCAACCCACAGATACCAATCTGAGGTTTTGAGACAAAGATCGGATACAAGAGCTGAACTAGGGTTTGAGAGGAGATGGTGCTGGTGAAGATGTTGATGGAGATTGACCCCCTCTCGATGAGAGGATCGTTGTGATGACGATGGCTTCGATTTCCCCCTCCGGGAGGGAAGTTTCCCCGTCAGAACAGCTCCGCCGGAGCCCTAGATTGCTTCTGCACAGGTTCCGCCTTCAGACGGCGGCGCTTCGTCCCGAAAGCTCTCTCTTGATTTATTTTTTTCCAGGTCAAAACCCTCCATATAGCAGAAGATGGGCACCGGAGGCCTGCTAGGTGGCCCACAAGCCACAGGGGCGCACCCAGGGGGTAGGGCGCGCCCCCCAGGCTTGTGCCTCCTGGTAGGTCCCCTCTGATATTTCCTTCGCCCAATATTTTTATATATTTCAAAATAATTCTCCGTAAATTTTCAGGACTTTTGGAGTTGTGCAGAATAGGCTTCTCATATTTGCTCCTTTTCCAGTCCAGAATTCTAGCTGCCAGCATTCTCCCTCTTCATGTAAACCTTGTAAAAGAAGAGAGAAAAGGCATAAGTATTGTACCAAAATAGGTAATAACAGCCCATAATGCAATAAATATTAATATAAAAGCATGATGCAAAATGGAGTATCATACATCAACCTTGCTGCCCTTCCGATGATGTGTGAGTAGTTTACCACAGACCTACGAGTCCATTGCTAGTAGCTTGATGGCTTCTTCTCTCTCTTTGATCTTCAATACAATGTTCTCCTCGATGTTTTTGGAGATCTATTCGATGTAATCTTCTTTTGCGATGTGTTTGTTGGGATTTGATGAATTGTGGCTTTATGATCAGATTATCCATGAATATTATTTGAGTTTTTTCTGAATTCTTATATGCATGATTGTTATAGCTTTGTATTTCTTAACAGAGTATCTGTTTGGCTTGGCCAACTAGATTGATTTATGTTGCAAACGGAGATGTGCTTTGTAATGGGTTCAATCTTGAAGTGATCTATATCCCAGTGACAGAAAGGGACAAGACACGTATTTGTATTGTTGTCATTAAAGGGAAAGCAATGGGGTTTATTCATATTGCTTAGATTTACTTTGTCTACATCATGTCATCTTGCTTAAGGTGTTACTCGGTTCTTTATGAACTTAATACTCTAGATGCATGCTGGATAGCGGTCGATGTGTGGAGTAATAGTAGTAGATGAAGGCATGAGTCGGTCTACTTGTCTCGGACGTGATGCCTATATACATAATTATTGCCTTGGATATTGTCATAACTATGCGCTTTTCTATCAATTGCCCAATAGTAATTTGTTTACCCATCATATGTTTTTGTTCGAGAAAGAAGCCTCTAATGAAAACTATGCCCCCGGGGTCTATCTTTATCATATATTAAATCCAAAAATACCTTTCTGCAATTCATTTACCGTTCTTTTATTTTGTGTTTTTGTTTACCTATCTACCGTTATCAGACTTGATCATTGCAAGTAACCGCCAAGGGGATTGACAACCCTCTTGATCGCGTTGGATGCAAGTATTTGTTATTTTGTGTGTAGGTGGTGTTCACGAGGTCTTGCGTAGTTCTTCTACTGGATTGATAACCTTAGTTCTTAACCGAGGTGGAGTCGCACTCTCGGCGCCGATACAGGTGGCCGGCAAACACGAACGCCGCAACCGTGTCCTCATGGGCATGTTGACCTCTGACCACGACGAATCCATCATTGACCTCACATCAACCAGCGACGTACATGCGACGGGCTCAGACGAGGAAGAGTAGGGCATGGGAGACGACGGCGTCTTGAGTCCCGTGAGCTGGTGTGTGTCCCATTTCCTACTCTACCTCGACTGTGCCCGCACCAATATTCCATGGGGCGCAACCAGCCGTCGGACATAGACCCGGCGGAGCCGAACAAGTTTCGCTTAAAATTAGGTTTCACGTGCATGTGATTATATGGATTTGAGAATTCGTAATTGAGGTATGCGGTTGTGGAAACAATAGTTTGAGGTCTGACCAATCACTCTCCGTGAACGCGTTTGCATCATGTCCACAGAATTTGAGGGGTCAAATTTGGTGTAGATGCTCCTACGTACAGTACGTGTTTTTTTACGTACAGTACGTGTTAATCCTCGATAACGTTTATTTGGGTGGAGGGGAGCTGGCCCCGGCTGAGGGCCACCATCGTCTCCATTCTCCTCCTGGAGTCCTGGTCCTGTCTAATTAATGGTGACCAAAGCTGGTGGTTGTCATGATGGTTTGGTTCGGGCTGCGTCCCAGGTTGGCGAGTTTAGCCGTGTTTGGGCTGAGCATCCCGTGTCCCTCTGCTCCGGTTGCCATGTCATGCCTTCTGCGTTCATGTCATATGTTGTATCCCATGTACTCACTCTTAACTTCTTCTATCAATAAAATGATACGCAAGTTTTGGGTATTCATCAAAAAAAAACCGGTGGTTGTGCCTTACTCGTTTGGAAGCAAGACAATGGCGGCCTTTAATTCCGCACTGAATCGAATCCCCGGAACTGAAAATGTTCACAGAAATGCAGCAAATAATAACAAGAAAAACATGAAGTGCATTCGGGAATTCCTTTTTCGATACTAACACACTGAAGAATTGGTTCATCAAAAGTAGATCTTGTCGGGCTCCTGAGCCTTACAGGTGACCTCAGCGAACACGACGACCTCGGGGCCCGGCGGCGCCAGCGGCAGAGCGAGCGGGCAGCTGAAGCCCAGCTTGCGCTTGTTGCCGAGGCCGTCGAGCCCCACGTAGGTGACCTCCCCGGAGAGGCGCATCTCGACACCGAACACGCCCGTCGCGTTCTGCTTCTTGAAATCCTCCTCCGCCGCCGCGTCCAGCACGTACGCCGGGACGTCCCCGACGGCGTGGACGACGTGCACCTTCGTCTTGAGCATCTTGTGCTTGTGCCCCTCGCCGGCGACGGTGGCGTTGTACAGGCGCCGGTCGTGGAAGACGGAGGTGGCCACGAGGGGCCTGGTGTGCTTCATGACCGCCCCGCTGGGATTGCGGACGGCGAGAGCCACCGAGATGTCGAAGGCGAAGACGGGCGTAGGCGCCGCCGCGCCGGCCGTTCTGTTGGCGAAGGCGAAGCTGTTGAGACGGGCGTCGTAGACCTTGGCCTTGACTTGGGGGACGACGCCGAAGCGTAAGACGACGACGGTGATAGCCGCGAGGACGGCGGCCACCGCGAGGCCGATGCCCAAGCCGGCGAACCACCGCCTACAGTTTCGTGGTGGTCCATACGGGCAGCAGCAACACTTGCAACACTTCGCCATTTGTGACACTGTGAGTCTGACAGGTTGGATGATTCTACCTATGTCGCCGGACTGGGCCACTTGGGTGTAGGGTGACTCTGGCTGCCGGAATAGATTGTGCGCGTCGGTGGACAATTCGTCTTGCTAAGAAAAACAACTGAAACTGACGATTTTTGTATGCAAGCACAGCCTAAATATTCAGTTATTACGATGTTTAGACGACATCGTAAACATCTGAAACAACTTACGAGAGCAAACAAGGAAATTATGGCATATATGATATGAAGTCCGTCGTCGCCTAATCGCCTGCAACCCAAAAATGTGTGGGGCGTGTTTTTTTTTAAAAGGAGGATGACCCCCGGCCTCTGCATCTGGGTGATGCATACGGCCACTTTATGACCTTACAAAGTCATACAATAGCAAGGCTAAAGCCACCGTCTAAGCACAACGGTCGCTACACCTATCCAATTGATGGAGGGGCGCTGATAGCCTGGGCCTAATACCAAATAGACATCGCAGCCAAACCTAAACATCTAAGACCTGAGGTCCCAACCAGGACGCCTGCCTGGTATGGGGCACCTACCAGTCCGGCGCACTCCTCAACCAGGACGCCTGCCGGGTATGAGGCCGCCGCAGCCACCTGCCACGAGTCCATCTTCAGAGTTGTACTGTTGCATCTATCGTGCCAGGTCTCTCTGCCATCGACGCCACCATGACGTCAGACAGCGTCATCCACCTGCGCGAGTCCATCCTCCCACATCGAACTCCGAATCTGCACTGCGCCACGCCGTCAAGATCCGTCGCCATCAATGTATGGATGAAGCACCGCTCCACCAAAGAAACCGTCCGCTGGTCCCGCGAAGCAAGGCGCAGCACCAAGTAGAAGGCCGAAGTCGCACCGCCACCACGCCACCAACAGCCCCGCCACCAAGAGCTGTTCCCAGCCGCCGCCTTCAAGAAGGAACACGACATCAGGGTGCCGTCGACGCCCAGAACAGGGGAACAAAAGCTTTCGCCATAGCTCGAGGAGGAGGCGGAAGGAAGAGGATCCACCCCAAAGCCTCCAGGAAGGGGATCGGCGCCAAAGGCGTCGACTTTGGGGAGGCCGCCGCGCCAGCCAGGGGTTTCCCGCACGCCAGATCCGCCAGGCCGGAACAGCCGTAAGGACCGGCGCCAGCACGGATCGGGACAAATCGGAGCAGGGGCGGATCTTCTACATGGAGCCATGACGGATTGCGAGGAGCCGCCACTGCGCCAGCGTCCGCAGCCCCCACGCCGCCCGCGCGGCCGTGGGAGGCTGCCCACCAGCGCAGCCCGCCGGTTGCACCGCGCCCACCGGTCGGGGCCGCCGCCCCGGGGAGCCAAGGCCCTCCAACGGAAAGGAGGCGCCGGATCCCGCCGCCACCATCATTGGGGCCGAGCACCCGCGCCTCGGAGGCCCTCAGGCGGCGGCGGAGGGAGGGGAGGAGAGGGGAAAACGCGGCAGCGGCGCTATGGTTGGCCCCCGGGTCGCCTCAGAGGAGGCGACGCGGGAAGAGACGCCACCTTCTTATTATTCGTGCGGGGCATGTGCTACCGAGAGCAGCGGGTAGCAATGCTAAAAGTCAATTGAGCAAATTGTCAAGCAACTCGGGCAAGTAGGCATTTGGAAAGAAGATTGTTGAATCGATCATCTCTTGTTTATTGCTGACTACGGTTGGTGTCATCCCAGCTGCCGTTGTCTTTGGGTTACGGTATAGCAAGATGTTTGGTTTAATCCCCAAATAGTTGAAGTTAATTGTAAACTAGACTAACTTGGATCCCGTTGATTGAGCCACAAAGCATCGAGCCACAAAGTTTTTGCATTTTTCCCTTGCTACATTCTATCAGATAAAATTTGTATTTCAAACTGAAATTGAGATGGGATCCTTGCATGGGATATATCTTAGATGGGATACTTGCCCTCCATGAGATTATCCATGAGGTTAAGAGCAAACACCTCCGTGCGGTGTTCTTCAAGATCGATTTCCACAAAGCCTATGATACTGTTCACTGGTCCTTCCTTCGGGAAGTGTTGCTGAAACGTGGCTTTGACCCCCACTGGGTGGCTCGGGTGATGCAATTAGTTACGAGTGGTCGGACGGCTGTTAACATCAATGGGGAGGTTGGACCTTACTTCGCGACTGGCCAAGGGGTCTGACAGGGTGACCCGATCTCCCCATTTCTCTTCAACCTTGTGGTTGATGCGCTCGCCTCGATTCTGGACTTGGCCAAGCGCGCGGGTCACATTAGGGGGATTTGCCCCCATTTGGTGACCCCTGGGGGTTTGACCCACCTCCAATATGCGGATGACACCATTATGATGGTGGAAGGGTCGGATGAAGATATTCAGAACCTCAAATTCCTCCTCCTCTGCTTCCAGGAAATGTCGGGCCTCAAAATAAACTTTGCCAAGAGCGAGGTAATGGTCTTGGGATATTCCTAAGGGGAGCCCAGCGGATTGCCAACCGTTTGAACTGCCGCTTGGGGTCCTTCCCGATGACCTATCTTGGCAGGCCCCTTAGTGACGTGCGGCTCCTGGAGAAGGATTTCCGTCCAATAATCGCCAAGCTCCAACCTAGAATGGAGCCTTGGCAAGGGAGATGGCTTTCCAAAGCCGCTCGAGTGATTCTAATGAACTCCTCCCTTATTAGCTTATTGATGTATATCATGGGATTCTATAGTCTACACGAATCCCTCCATCATGAAGTTACCAAACTGCTCTCCAGATTCTTTTGGGCGGGCGAGAACAATAAACAGAAGTACCATATGGTCAAATGGTCTGAGATCTGTAAACCTAAGGACCAGGGGAGCTTGGGGGTTATTTCTTCCAAAGCGAATGAATATTGCCCTCCTGTCCAAATGGCTTTGGCGGATCCAGACTGAGGAGGGTGGCCTGTGGCTTCAGATTATCCGTGGGAAGTACCTTCGCGGGCAACCGTTAGCGTTTGCCTCTAGGTCTGGAGGTTCCCAATTCTGGCAATCGTTGATCCCTCTGTTAACGGTTCTGCGCATTGGGACTTCCATCCAGATAGGCTCTGGTGCTGCCACACTTTTTTGGCTGGATAGATGGGTGGGTTCCCGCCCCTTTGCAGATCGTTTTTTTGCGCTATTTTCTATCTGTGTTCACCCACAGATCTCTGTGGCGGCGGCCCTAGAGAACCTAGGCGCGATTGCTTTCCGCCGCACCTTCGGGGCGGTTGAACTCGCGCAATGGGATGAGTTACTTGAGTGTATTGCCCTTCACTCTCCTTCTCTGGAACCGGATACGCTCTCTTGGCACCTCGAGCCAAGCGGTAGATTTTCGACCAGATCTCTATACCAGGCGATTGTTCCTACTCCTGGTCCAGCGGAGCTCGCGGTGCTTTGGGAGATCAAACTCCCCCTGAAGATCCGTATATTTCTATGGCAATGGGTTAGAGGTCGCCTCCCCTTAGGCACTGAGGTCCGTAAGCGTAATGGACCTGGGGATGGTCTCTGCCCCATTTGTTTGGTACCGGAAGATTGCAACCACATCTTCTTCCGGTGCCCGGCAGCTCAGTTCTTATGGAGTTGCTTCCGGGAAGTGGTTGGGGGCACGTGGTGCCATGACAACCTTCCGGATTTGTTCGGGAGGTATTTAGGCTCCCCGGGCCTAGGCGCGCCCCTATTTCGGTCGCGCTAGGTACCCTTGTCTGGTCCCTTTGGTGTACCCGCAATAAATTAGTCATCGAACGAGTGATTCCGTCTCGTGTGACTGATGTGATCTACAAAATGTGTGGCTTCTTGCAGCTCTGGAGACCGCTTAGTAAACGGAGCGACCGAGGCGTCATCGACAACACCATGGCGGGTCTTCGTGCCACCGCAGCGTCTTTTGCTCCTCCTGCACCGCCCCCTCCTCCCCCTCCCGAGCCGGATTAGCTTCTCCTCTTAGTTTATTTGGGGCTTGTCTTGCTGTGCCCCAACATGATTCTATGACTTATTGTACTTGACATTGTTACGTTGGATGCTTGGTGGTATGCTTTATAATATAAAGCAGGGGGAAACCCTTTTTCTTAACTGAAATTGAACAGACAACATCATTGTATCTGGAGAATAAAAATATCCATTACCACCAAGAGATATGTGGAGTACGTAGCAGTTACAAGGAGAAATACAATTTAATAGACTTCACAATGACGTACATAGTACATATCATATCGTAATATTTAAAAAATAATTCATTATAGCTAATAATAGAGAGCGTCCATTCCATGTTGCACGTGTCTGCTGAACAAAACCCAAATTTCATGCTCGATGGAGATTGGAGACCTGAAACTTCATATAGTAGGTTATCAGCATCTGAAATGCATAATAAGTCGGTTTATAACGGAGCGAAAATTGCATACCTGGCATGGCATTTTAGTTTCTTATGGATGCACATCGTCCGTTTAGCTTGTCAAGAATTGTTTCTATGGATGGTCTCTTCAGCCGATCAATCTCAACACATTCCAGTCCTATTTCGATGCATTTTTTTACTTGTTGGAGACCATCTGCATCTAACAATGGGTACTCGGATGCGATGCGCTGCTCTTTCCAGTTTTCACGTACCTACGTATAGGATTGGAATCATGATCCTCAAGATAACACAAAAATCAATAACATGAGCTTTTAAAGTTTAGTTTCCATATCATGAAGCAAAATTTCTCTTACATTTTTTATGAATTGCACTGCAGACGGTTCTTTGCCTGGACAATTCTTCTCTCCCGTGGTAGTCTCCATGATTAGTAGGCCTAAACTGTATATGTCTGACTTCGTGGAGATTTCACCTCTGTATAGATATTCCGGAGCTATGTATCCACTGCATATCATTAAGATTTTTATAAGTATTATCAGAGAGATTAGAATGCAGTTTACTTTAAGACAAAGGACCAAAACATTATCGCAGTTTGTGGTCTACTTACTATGACCCAACAACATTCTGTGTGTTCATCCGTGTTTGTTCTTGACCAAAGAGTCTGGAGAGACCGAAATCGGCGATTTTCGGCACCATGTTATCATCCAACAGTATGTTTTCCGGCTTGAGATCCATATGGACAATAGGAATGCTGTGTACAAAGTGCAAACCATTGCAAATCCCCTTAATTATGTTGAAGCGTATGTTCCAGTCCATTTTTGTATGTACTTCTGAGGAAGTGAAACACTGAATTATTGAATTACTCAAATATAAAGAATTACAATAACGTAAACATTTATTTATTAGAATGCCGACAGCAAAAATATGTTCACAAAAGACAACCTTTCAGTACAATAGCAAGTTCTTTGGATAATACCAACTGTTGCAGTTTTTCCCCATTATTGAGCATTGAAAAGTTAAAGGAATATATTGATGCCAAACTCCAATTCATAATGTAAACATATTGGAACATTAACATGAAAGCAATTTGAGTCGGGTAGTATTATATACCAAAAAGATGTTTCTGAAGGCTTCCCAGTGGTAAGTACTCATGGCAAAGTAAACTTTCAACAATGTCAGCCACAATATATCTTCCGTTGTTCAGCACCACTTTCTTTTGACCTTCGTGACAGTAGCCGACCAACTTCAGTACATTTTCATGGTGGAGAGCCATAATGTTCTGAACCTCGTTAGCAAACGCTTTGTCGCGTGCGATTGGCGAATTTTCCGCGAGTTTCTTCACGGTAATTATTTGGCCATCCGGCATATGTCCCTGTTCAACCTCAAAGATACTTTTTCAGCAAACATTGGCATCTTTTTTCAGAAGTGTTTTCAGAAACTCATGCGAAGGTGAAAAATATAAAGGCAGAGGAATGACCATATACCATATAAACAGTTCCAAATGCGCCCGTACCGATTTTACGCGCCTCTGAGAACTGGTCGGTGATGGTTTTCAGAAAGTCTAAGGGCAGATTCTTCGGTAATGTGCTCAGAACGCTCGGCTGGCCTAAGCCAGCGCTAGTCGCCATTTCTGATGGTTGAACAAGCTTTCAGGCGAGCTGCTTCAATCTATGCATCGTCAGAAATTCATATGCACCTTATAGAAGGACAGATCTAAGTATGCAAGACTAGGCATACATGGATCTATTGGAAACTAAGCAGCATACATGGTTATTGCAAGAACATCTGAAAATATGCAGCTTCGCGATTAAAAAGGACTGACCTGAAGAAGATCCAACACTTGGGGGTGATTCTCTCGAGCAGCTGCGAAGAGGACAACAAAACGTGGATGAGGCTTGTGAGAAGAATCGCTTCCTTGCTGGTTGCTTGCTTCGGGTGGATTTATATGAACCAATCCAGTGAGATCTGGATCGAGCGCGTGGGCAAGAATGTGTTGACTTGACTCCAAGCGGTCTAGCCTATGATGCTCACTCGCTGATGTCTTTCCGTGAAGAAGAAAAAATGATGCGCCCACTAATAAGAATATAAAATCATGTCAGCATCGCTGCTTTAAATATCCTCACACTGTAGCTCTTTCCACACTGTGGCTTTCATCGACGGCGAGTCCGCGTGGCTCGCGAGGTGCGGGCCACAAGTTAGCGTGTCTCTGTCAGTACGCGGTGTCAGGGGCAAGGCTTTCTTTTGAAGCAAAAACTTTGCCTCTTCTATTAATTATTAAAGGAAAAATTGTCTGAAAATCCCTTTTGGAGGCCGAGCTTCATGGGCCAGTTTTAAAAAATTCAAAATTCATATTTTTACATTTTAAAAAAAATCTGAAAATAAATAGACATACATGGAGGCATAATGCACAAATGTGTAAATTTTCAAGACGAAATACGCTGAAATGAGGGTTGTGCAAAAGAACAAACCTGAGGCTTTTTAACACACGATATTGTTCATCCACTCAGGCGATGACTTCTTTTTTATAGATCGCATTTCAAGGATGTTCCATCCTGAAATTCGGCCTCCATAGGGCCGAGAGGCAAGAACAATAACAACAAAACCGTTAGTCCTAAACAAGTTAGGATAGACTAGAGCTGAAACCCATGAGAATCTCGCAACCAACTCATGGTTCTGACGCATGGATAACAAGCTTTCACTCATCCTTGTTCATGGCTAATTCTCTGGTGATACTCTAATCCTTCAGATCTCCCTTTACGGACTCCTCCCATGTCCACTTCGGTCTACCCTGGCCTCTCTTGACATTATCGGCACGCTTTAGCCGTCCGCTATGCACTAGAGCTTCTGAAGGCATGCGCTGAATATGCCCAAACCATCTCAAACGATGTTGGACAAGTTTCTCTTCAATCGGTGCTACCAAACTATATCTCATATATCATCATTCCGGACACCTCACTCAAATTTGCCAGTTAATTACAGAAGCGTCCGAAGGCACAACAAACCCAACAAAAACACACCAACCCCAAAAAACAGAAACAAACGAAAAACCAATCACCGTAACTAGCTGGCCTCCCATTACTGTCGAAGAGAAGAAGTCAATATTGCTATGGGAGGTGTAGACCGGAACTCTCCTACAGAGATGGCAAAGCAAGCATCATCCCGAACCATGTTCCAGGTTCCTTGCTTGCCATGCCAATGAACAACTTTGATTGTAACCTTGTCGCCTGCATGACACAAGGCCAAAGCCCTCAAAGTTGCAGAAACTCTCAGGGCCACCTCCCGACATGCACCACTCTATCGTGTCCTGCGTGATCAACCAACACCACCTTCCGGGCCGCTACACCCGACATACCGCTGCTCGCCTTCGAGTTGCAACGCCGCACGACCATGGCCATCACACCAACTCATCTGGGGTTGCCCCCCCCCCCCTCCACGACATAAAGTTGACCACCCACTCTGAGGTGCGTCAACCGAGCCGACAACCCCTACTACATCGGCGGCACATGATTATCACGCCTCCCTGCCTCATAAAACGGGTTACGGGTGCCCGCAATGGTTCCCGAGGCCACCGGCTCGACGCACCAACAACAACCCGGGGCCGCCGCCCCGACATCCCCGGCTCACGACGACAGGAGGGGATTGTGCAAGTAGGTGTGTGCAAACTCTCCAAGATGACGTCTGCAAGGAGTAAATGAGGTAGGCGCCGTCGTCGCCCACTCCGACTGCCGAAGCTAGGGATTTCTCCCGAAGAGCCCACCCCAAGAGGGATGGGGAAGAGCTTCACAGCAACACCTCCAAGAAGAAAAATGACATCAGTACGAACGGTCGGGCAACACTTTCACCCCTGAAGCTCCTCCACACAGATTTCCGGAGCACACATCACCCCGCAACGCCAAACGACAACACATCACGCTGCGACGGCCGACCGCAAACACCTCACTGGCACGAGCTCCGATCTCATGTCTGGGGCCGTTGCCCTGGCATCGAAACGGCACGCACACGAGCAGAAATCGAGCTGAGACAAAGACACGCATCAAAAAGAAAAAAATTACGTAAGCCATTAAGTCTCGGTCGACTGAGTCATAGCCACACCCTTTTAAAATGTAGCTGAAATAATTGAATTTTCTATAAAATCTGTGTGAAATAATCCCAAAATTGATTGAACCGTACATGTACAGAACTGTTAGAAGCAATTCAGCCAAAATAAGACAAGTACCAGGAAGCTCAAGAGACAAAAATCATACGTTTGTCTGTCGGTGTCAAGTTTTGGACCCCTGCCCATATGTTTGATGTCCATAATCTACCCTTCCTTGGAAGGGTCGAGCACAAGCCCCGAGAAAACAATGGTGCCAGTGGTCTCCTCAACGATGAAGAAGGCAAAAGGATGATCGGCGACAAAGTCCACAAGCTTGGGTGCCGGCGGTTCATCACCGAACAACGAAAACCCCATCTCGTCATCCGACTCGGTGAAGGCCGCAGCTTCGCTCCCCTCCTCGTTCACCTCGATGACCGCCTTGTGTACGACGTCGTTAACGTACAACTGCACGCCCTCCCCATCGCCGTCCTCCATCTTCTCGGTCAAGCCCTTCGTGGAAGGTTCAAATGGAAGGCGCAGGCCCAGGCTCTGAAGGATGCCAACCAAGCTGCTCCGGAAGCTCAGCTTGAACTTGGGCAGCCGAAAGTCGCCAACGGGAAGAAACGCCCTAGGGAGGTGCTCGTGAAGGAACCCTGGCCGGGAGGTCAGGCAGTCGACCAGGCTCGTTAGGCCGTCACGGGCGTCGGGGAGGAACACACACATGGAGAAACTTGGGAGGCTCATCCGCATCTTATAGTTGTGTAGCCCGTACTCCGACGAGTTGTCATCAGCATCCTTGTACGGCAGCTTCAGCACCTTGAATCCGTCGGCAAATTTGACAAATTTGACCTATAGTCGAAATCATTTCACAGAATGAACTGTCCGTGAAACTATTTCACGCGGGTGACCCTTGGCGCCTAACTCTCAGGCACTGCACTAGTGCAACGCCCAGGAGCTAGGCGCTGCACTAGTGTAGTGTGGCGCCTAGCTCTCAGGAAAACATCCCGGCCGAAACTGTGAACGGCTTCGACCCGTAAAAAGTTTTAAGGGACGCGAAAAACATCCCGACCGAAACTGTGAATATAAGGATTTCGGAGCCAAACCGAAGAGGCCCCGTATACACGAACGACCGTTGGCGGAAGTTTAACTGTCATGGGAAACTTCATGGTCGCTCCCGTCCGCTCGGCCCCGACGCCGGCCGCCCGCCGCTGGTCCCTGGACGCCGGCCGCGCGTCCGCCGGCCATCCGTGTGGCCCACCAGCCCTCCGCCCCGGCCGCCGCGCTCGCCCG